>NC_092226.1:26607001-26714501 GCF_036320965.1 Panulirus ornatus | reverse complement strand
GAAGTATCCTCTCTCATAGCATGACTCCGCTGCAAGAGTTTTGGCTTTCCACCATGATGCTGGAAAAATGAATCAAACTTTTGAAAATTACAATCGGTGTTTAAGGTGGCATGATTACCAGTAATATTCATGACCTAATAAATATGTAAACACAGAGAAGCTATGAAATAATTAAAACAAATACAATGTACAATCATGAGTGAAAAGCAAAGTACTCTTAAATAGGTAAACCTGTTTAGGTAAACCTGTTTTTGCTGCACATAATATGATGATACGATTCTCTACATTACTGTACTGTAAACACACATATGACAGAGAAAACGAGCTTTTACAGCATACAAAAATAATGAAACAATTCTCTACATTATTTACACAAGGACATGTTATACAACGCACATTTCACACGTTAAAAAACACACAAATTGCACATATACACAGACAAACTTTATAATCAGGGAATAAAGAGGTGTGTACCAGCAGTAAGGTGAAGAGTATAGCACCTAACAAATACCTCTGAGTTCCCACAACAAAATTTTGCCACTTGACAGGCACATGTAGCACTTATCAATCTGAGAGATAGTCAGCGAAAAGATAGAAAAAATGGCTCAATGTGAGGTATGAATATGAGGAAACACATTAACACAGTTTGGAAGAGATATGAAAGACACAAGTCAGGCTTTACTTTCTTCCAAAATAGTTGGCTCCTCTCTTTCTGATTACTTTCCTTTTAAGTTGGCTCCTCTCTTTCTGATTACTTTCAAGAATCTCATTACTTTACTTGTATGGATATATACCATCCTTTTAACTCTTCTACTAAGGGCTTTATATCATACAGCCTGTCTTTTATTCATCATTTTCTAACAGATCTAGCTTCTCCTAATCTATCTTTCAGTCTTCCTCCAACTTTATTCTAACCTTCATTTCACCATGCTGTACCTATCTATCAACAACCTATACCTAATGTCCTGCATACGTCCCAATCAGTTTACAATAAAGCAGCCTTAAGCTGTCTCTACATCATCTCAATCTCACTTTGAGCCATTTCAAAGTCTCTCACTTTTCATCTAACTACTCCCTCCACTTCTCCATTCTGAGCCATCTTATTTTTTCCCTTATTTTCTTTTAGTCCTATACCATCTACAACAAAATACTAACCTAAATACAACATGGTCTGACAAACTTCTTCCTGACACTGAAACCACACGTTATGCAAACGACCCATCATATTTATTTCATCTTACTATAAAAAAATCAATTATGCTCCTGTCTATATTGTCTTCCTTATGTCATACTAAGTGTGTTTGTGAACATGCTTGTGAAAATCTTTATAATCAAAAACAAGTAATTGCAAAACTCATGTGTAATGAAGAACACAATCCATATACTCAATTCACCATTGTGATTTGTTCCCAGAGTCAAACAACCCCCCACCACAATCTCCTCCACTTTGAAAAATGCAGTCATGAAAATGGGGAAGGATTTCAACAGACCAGACTGTAAGCAAGATTTTGGGGATAACAAAATACATGACTTGCTGTAGAAGCAACCTAGCCATAGCATCATATCAAAGGAATCATACCAAAGGGAAGCTATAATTTGGATATGTAAATTGTCTGCGAGTAAAGGGACTAAAAGATGCTTGGGAAAACATATATGACAAACATCTGACTTTCGCTCCAATATGCTGCAACAGTCTGGTCTCCTGCAAGGAGTCTCTCAGAACTGCTGGAAAAAACCAAAAGGAAGGAAGGAAATAAGAGCCAGTACCAAAAAGGACTGGAATATATGAAGTGAGCTACAGAGACAGGAGAAAGGCCATCAATCTGCCCACTTTGGTCAGAGAGAGAGAGAGAGAGAGAGAGAGAGAGAGAGAGAGAGAGAGAGAGAGAGAGAGAGAATATGTTGCATGTTAAACTAATACTAATTCCCAAGAGGTCATGAAAACAAACCTAAAACAATGCTTTTAAAATAAAATAATCCACAACAAGAAAACATAACTGGAAATTAGAATGATGGTTGTGAGGAAGCACTCCTTCACCAACATGGATAAGGACATAAGGAAAAAGCTACAAAAAAAGGATGTAGGTGAGTAGCACTGGTAAATTAAAAGCAATACTACAAAATGCATGGATAAATGGTAAGGACCCATGAGTGTAAATTTCTCTTTTCATATATACAAATACTGAATGAAAATAACAGGAAGACAACTCACTCTGTGTCTAGCTGAAGTAACTAGTGGAACTTCTTTATCCGAGTCTGTTGAGCGTTGCTGGTGAAGCTCCAAAGACTTTGAGCGTCCCTGGCTTTGAACTGTGTGGCCTTGACCCCCATGACTTGCCCCACTGTGATTTGGTCCACCATGACCCAATCCACCATGCCCTACTTGACTGTTTATCCCTCCACCACCTCCTCCAGGCCCTGGACCATGTGGTGGGCCACTTAGCTGCTGGGTAAAGTTGGCTGAAGGTGATGGAGGGGACGCTCCCCGTACCCCAGGTGGAGAGGGTGGAGGGGTATGGGAGTGGGGATGTGTAGGTGATGAGTCTGGCAGTAAATCTCCACCATCATCAACACCCTCATCACACTCATCGTCTAACAGAGAAACCTGCAACAATATTTAGTCATAAATGAGATATATAGTCTTCAAAATTAACAAAACATGTATTCATATCTACTAATAAATAATACAACTATAAATGCAAATAATGCCTTTTAAAAATCAAGCCTAATTCACAGTCCAGTAAAAACTAGGGTTACTCAAAGCTGGAAAGTTATGAAGAAGAAAGGACAATCACAATCTGTTGGGGGTGAGAGAGCCTGGGAAGTGATCAGTTGTTGTTCGCGAAAGATACAGCTCTGGTGGCTGATTCGAGTGAGAAACTGCAAAGTTGGTGACTGAGTTTGGAAAAGTGTGTGAAAGGAGAAAGTTGAGAGTAAATGCAAATATGAGCAAGGGTTCACAAGGGTTCAGGGACAAGTCAAATGGGATGTAAGTTTAAATAGAGAAAAATTGGAGGAAGTGAAGTGTTTTAGATATCTGGGAGTGGACTTTGCAGCGAATGGAACCATGGAAGTGGAAGCGAGTCACAGGATAGGGGAGGGGGCGAATGTTCTGGGAGCGATAAAGAATGTTTGGGAGGAGGGAAAGTTATCTCTAGAAAGTTATCTCAGAGCAAAAATGCGTATGTTTGAAGGATTAGTAGTTCCAACAATATCATATGGTTGTAAGGCATGGCCTGTAGATGGGGTTGTACGGAGGAGAGTGGATGCACTGAATATGAAATGCTTGAGGACAATACATGGTGTGAGGTGGTCTGATCGAGTAAGAAATAAAAGGGTGAGAGAGATGTGTGGAAATAAAAAGTGTGTGGTTGAGAGAACAGAGGAGGGTGTATTGAAATGGTTTGGGGATATGGAGAGAATAAGTGAGGAAAGTTGACAAAAGGATATATGTATCAGAGGTGGAGGGAACAACGAGAAGCGGGAGACCAAACTGGAGGTGGAAGGATAGAGTGAAAAAGATTTTGAGTGATCAGGACCTGTGCATACCCATCGTGCCAATTCACTCTATTCCTTGCATGACTCTCACCCTCCTGTATGTTGAGACCCTGATCACTCAGAATCTTTTTCACACCATCCTCCCACCTCTAATCAGGTCTCATACTTCTTCTTACCTTCACCTCTGATACATATATCCTCTTTGTCAATCTTTCCTCACTCATTCTCTCCATATGTTTAAATCGCTTCAACACACCCTCTTCTGCCCTCTCAACCAAATCTTTTTATTTCCAAAGATCTCTCCTACCCTTTCATTATCTACTCGATCAAACCACCTCACACCACATGTCGTCCTCAAACATTTCTTTTACAACACATCCACCCTCCTCCATACAACCCTATCTACAGCCCATCCTTCACAACTATGTAAATTTGTTAGAACTACTATTCCTTCAAACATACCCATTATTGCGCTGCGAGATAACATTCTCTCCTTCCACACATTCTTCATTGCACCCAGAACCTTCTCCCCCTCCCCCACCCTGTGACTCACTCCCACTTCCAAGGTTCCATTCACTGGTAAGTCCACTCCCAGATATCTAAAACACTTCATTAAATTTTTCTCCATTTAAGCTTACATCCTAACCAACTTGTCCCTCAGCCCTACTAAACCTAATAACCTTGCTCTTATTCACATTTACTCTCAACTTTCTTCTTTCACACACTTTTCCAGACTCAGCCACCAGCCTCTGCAGTTTATCACTCGAATCAGCCACCAGAGCTTTGTCATCGGCAAACAACAACTGACTCACTTCCCAGGCCCTTTCGTCCCCAACAGACTGCATACTTGCACCTCCCTCCAAAACACTAGCACTTTACTCACTAACCAACCCATCCATAAACAAATTAAACAACCATGAGGATAGTACACACCCCTGCTGCAGACCGACCTTCACTAGGAACAACTCAACATGCCTTACATCCTTGATAAAAACTTTTCACTGCTTCTGGCAACTTACCTCCCCTACAATACACTCTTAAAACCTTCCACAAAGCATCTCTATCAACCCTATCATATGCCTTCTCCAGATACATAAATGCTACATATAAAAATTTTGTTCTAAGTATTTCTCACACTCATTCTTCAAAGCAAACAGCTGATCCACTCATCCTCTATCATTTCTGAAACCACACTGCTCCTCCCCAATCTGACACTCTGTATATACCTTCGCCCCCTCAATCAATACCCTTTGCCTTTGTACAATGGCACTATGTGTGCATTCTGCCAATCCTCAGGCACTTCACCCTGATCCATACATTCAATGAATATCCTTACCAACCAATCAACAACACAGTCATCCCCTTTCTTAATAAATTCTACGGCAATACCATCCAAACCTGCCACCTTGCTGGGTTTCATCTTCCAAAATTTCACTACCTCTTCTCTCTTAACCAAACCATTATTCTACTGCAATACCATCCAAACCTGCTGCCTTGCTGGATTTCATCTTCCATAATTTCACTACCTCTTCTCTCTTAACCAAACCACTCTTCCTGACCTACTCACTACACTCACCACCCCGACGAAAATACCCTACATCTGCCACTCTAACATCAAACACATTCAACAAACCTTCAAAATACTTATTCCATCTTCTCACTTCATCACTACCAATTATTACTTCTCCCCCTTGACCTCTTCACTGATGTTCCCATTTATTCTCTCGTCTTACACACGTTATTTACCTCCTTCTAAAACACCTTCTTACTCTCCCTAAAATTTAATGATAATCTCACCCCAACTCTCATTTGCCTCTTTTTCAACCCTTGCACCTTCCTCTTGACCTCCTGCTGCTTTCTTTTATATATCTCCTAGCCATTTGCACTCCTTCCTTGTCAGGATCATCCAAACGCCTCTCTTTTCTCTTTCACTAACAACGTTACTTCTTCATCCCACCACTTACTACCCTTTCTCATGCCGCATGCATCTTTTGCACATGCCTTCACTACTTCCCTAAATACATTCATTCCTCACCCACTCCCCTCATGCCATCTGCTCTCACCTTATGCCATTCTACACTCAATCTCTTCTGGTACTTCCTCATACAAGTGTCCTTTCCAATCTCACTTGCTCTCATCACTCTTTCTCTCCAACATTCTCTCTTCCTTTTCGAAAACCTCTACATATATTCACCTTCACCTACACGAGATAGTGGTCAGACATCCCTCCAGCTGCCACTCTCAGCACATTAACATCCAAAAGTCTCTCTTTTACATGGCTATCAATTAACACATAATCCAATGATGCCCTTTAACCATCTCTCCTACTCACATAAGTATACTTATGTCTCTCTCTATATAAACTGTCCACCACGAAAGTCACCTCTGGTGAGGCTGTATCACTGAAAGTTCAAACTAAACTCAATTCAAAGTTATGTACACTTCCCTGCCACTGGAAGCAGTTGCAGCCTTTGAAAGATCCTGGATATCACCAGAGATCTTTCATAAAAATTAGTCTTGGGGTAATTATGCCTGCTTGAGATTACTATCAGTGTTTACACTCCAAATTATAATTCCCAGGAACGGCCTCTAAAAAATCCCAAGATGGACCATAAAATACCAAGATTCTCATAAGTTCATATATGACTTCCATATCATTAATAAAATAAGGTAGAAAAACTCGAGGTAGTTTCATCATCACTGCCTGGTACAGAGTTACCATGTCCCTCCTTTTCCAATCGGCATCAAGTTCCACTTACCCACTTGTGGCACTGCCCATTCATCTTTCATAAGTGATGTTGAGGGCTGCGACCGCCTGCTTTGCAAGGAAGCAATTGGCTGCATGGACAGATGGAGTCTATTCGTGAGCTGTTTCAATTATGAAAAGCTGGGAAAACACCATCTCAACATATGCAGAGGAGTGAGGCAGAGCCAAAAGGATGCACAAAGAATACGAAAGAAGACTGAATTTGGACTGACTGTTGCCATTTTTGATTGTTTGTTGTTCATGCCAAAAAGTTGTTGCCATATACCTCAAGCTATTCAAAGATTCTTTAGCATACTATAAATCCCTACGCTGATTCTGCAGCTCATGCAAGTCTTCTCTCATGAGTGTAAGAAAATAGAGAGCCAGTTTTACTATGGACTCAATGTTCGGTGGAGGGGAAAGCGCTTCCTTGGGTTCAATGTTTTGCAGCAAATGATGGGACACTGTTTACATCAAATGTAAATCTCTTTTTCATCGATGAATGTCAACACAATTCCATTAAGAATGCTCGACAGTCAAGGCGAAATATTTTCTCTTTATCCCCTAGACGTTCTCTAAGAAGCATAGCCTCACATCTACCACCATTAAGGTCAATGACTTTCTTGTATGCTCAATGGCAGCTCTCCCTTTTGAGAGCATTATTTCAGCAGGCAAAAACATGCGCAAAATACTTCAGCATTCAGCCAAAATGGTTGCGTTGGAAGTCTAAATGCTGCGATTAGTATTCTAGATTCATTTTGTCTGCTTTAGATAGGACATAGTTCAAAATAGCAGCATATGCTTGGTTCCCATCCACTCTGATTTGGCTTCTCCCTGAAAAAGAAACGGTTGCAGTACATCTGACTGTTCCTAAATTCTGGATATGACTGACTCTCTCGACAGTCAGTCTTCAGTAATTTCAACATCTTGTGCTCGGGAGCCTGAACTAGGTCTTAAATTATATTGAAGTGATGCTGACATTTACTGCTACGTGTATAGCAACAACACGCATTCTAAAAAAAGATTCAAGTCATGATGGTAAGTGGTTACTGGCTTGGCTTGGGCATAAGGCAGACAGATGCATCCTACAACAAAAGCTGGTGGAATATCATTCTTGAGGTGTGCCTGAAATCCTATATTTGCTCCTAACATTATTGAGCAGTTATCACTATCAAACTGAATTATATTTCCAAGGGCTATTTCTTTGGCAACTCTCACCATAACATGCAGTCCTTCTCCACTTGCTTCCTCGACTTCACATTTAACAGTACATCTGTAACCTTAAACTTCATCATAATATTGTACCATCACCGTAAGTACTTGAGACACAGATATACCAGTACATTCATTTAAAATAAAAGAAAAAACCTTAGCTTCTTTGAATATGTTAGGTACTGACTGTTTCTCTTCCCAGACAATACCATCTTGCAACAAAAATGCCTTAGTTCTTTTTATTTTCAAATTACGTGCGATTTCACTATCAAGGAACATTTTCTTCATGGTTTCCACTAAATGATCCATCTGAATGAACGGTACACTGTTCAGCCATATGTCATGACAACAAAACGTTAGCCTCTGCTACCCCACCCTGTCTTGAGCATCTCGTTCAAGGTTCTTTTTGAAAAAAAAAGCAAGCTGGATACTGAGAACACTTTTCTTGGCTGCTTTGATGAAGCTTTGCAAGTCATTATCGCCAATTTGTTAATGTTTTGTCATTTTGTCCTCACAAACACTATACTACAGAATACCATTCACATCCACTACCTCTTCTCTGTTTACCAAACCATTCTCCCTGACCCTCTCACTTCGCACACCACCTCGACCAAAACACCCTGTATCTGCAATTCTAACGTTAAACATATTCAAGAAACCTTCAAAATATACACTCCTCCTTCTCATTTCACCACTTCCTGTTATTACCTTCCCATTAGCCCCCTTCACCGATGTTCCCATTTGTTCTCTTGTCGTATGCACTTTATTTACCTCCTTCCAAAACATCTTTACATTTTCCCTAAAATTTAATGATACACTCTCACCCCAACTATCATTTGCCTTCTTTTTCACCTATTGCACCTTACTCTTGACCTCCTGCCTCTTTCTTTTATACATCTCCCAATCATTCGCACTACCCTGCACCCCTGCTGGTTTGCGGGAGGGGTGCGTGATGTCTCCATGGTTGTTTAATTTGTTTGTGGATGGGGTTGTTAGGGAGGTGAATGCAAGAGTTTTAGAGAGAGGGGCAAGTATGCAGTCTCTTGTGGAAGAAAGGGCTTGGGAAATGAGTCACTTGTTGTTCGCTGATAATACAGCACTGGTGGCTGATTTGGATGAGAAACTGCAGAAGTTGGTGACTGAGTTTGGTAAAAAGTGTGACAGAAGAAAGCTAAGAGTAAATGTGAATAAGAACAAGGTAATTAGGCTCAGCAGGATTGAGGAACAAGTTAATTGGGAGGTAAGTTTGAATGGAGAAAAACTGGAGGAAGTGAAGTGTTTGAGATACCTGGAAGTGGATTTAGCAGCAGATGGAACCATGGAAGCGGAAGTGAGTCACTGGGGGATAAGGTTCTGGAAGCGTTGAAAAATGTGTGGAAGGCTAGAATGTTATCTTGGAGAGGAAAAATGAGTGTTTGAAGGAATCGTGGTTCCAACAATGTTATATGGTTGCGAGGCATGGGCTACAGAGAGTGTTGTGCGGAGGAGGGTGGATGTGTTGGAAATAAAATGTTTGAGGACAATAGGAGGTGTGAGGTGGTTTGATCGAGTAAGAGAGATGTGTGGTAATAAAAAGAGTGTGGGTGAGAGAGCAGAAGAGGGTGTATTGAAATAGTTTGGTCGTATGGAGGGAATAAGAGAGGAAAGATTGACAAAGAGGATATGTGTGTCAGAGGTGGAGGGAACAAAGAGAAGTGGGACACCAAATTGGAGGTGAAAGGATGGAGTGAAAAAGATTTTGAGCGATCGGGGCCTGAACATACAGAAGGGTGAAAGGCGTGCAAGGAATAGAGAATTGGAACGATGTGGTATACCGGGGTCGACATGCTGTCAATGGATTGAACCAGGGTATGTGAAGCGTCTGGGGTAAGCCATGGAAAGGTGGGGCCTGGATGTGGAAAGGGAGCTGTGGTTTCGGTGCATTACACATGACAGCTAGAGACTGAATGTGAACGAATGTGGCCTTTATTGTCTTTTCCTAGCGCTACCTCGCACGCGAAGGGGTGGGGGGGTGGGGTTGGGGGTTGTGTGCTGTTTTTCATGTGGCGGGGTGGCGACGAAAATGGATGAAGGCAGCAAGTATAAATACGTACATGTGTATATATGTATATGTCTGTGTATGTCTATGTATGTATATGTGCGTGTGTGGGCGTTTATCTATATATATGTGTATGTGGGTGGGCTGAGCCATTCTTTCGTTTGTTTCCATGCGCTACCTCGCTAACGTGGAAGACAGCGAATAAGTATCAAAAATATATCATAAATGTAGATAAAAATAGCCACAAACATAAAGTCATTGTTTAGAAGCTACTTTAAAACCTCCAGCCAATTTCAATATAAATGGGAAAATAACGCATAGTTACATAGCTGTCAATAACCAATTGACCATTAAAGTTAATGAATAACATCAGCAAAAAACAGCGCCGGCGTCTTAAAAAGACTCAAAAGCTCTTCTTGATAGCATCAAAAACACAAGAGATGGGACCCCACTAAGCGGAAGATTCCATCCCCGTAATGTATAATGAATAATCATAAAAGTTAAATGACACAAACTAAATGTTTTCTCATTCCATACATTCAGTTAGCTGATTGGAGTATATAAAACTACAAGCTTGGCTATTACGCTCTCCGTAACTTCTGGCTTACGAAATTACTGGTTAACGAAACTTATTTAACTTACATATAAGACCCTCTGCTCAAACATTATACATGTGGATTCTGAGGGAAGAATACCCAGCACAAAAACTATGATCATTGACATATCGGCGTTTTAGCAACGTATTACGAAATAACAGGCATATAATAGTATATCGAAGACTTGATACCTTAATACTGAATATACATGTAGTATACGACATACAATATATTAAAATTAACCCCCAAACACAGACTGTGAGATTACATCTTATGGTTTGTCAGTTGGCGTTTACATACAGAGTACGATACTACTCACCGATGGCAAAGCGAATGGAGATGCGGCGGGCTTTTCAAGGTGTAAGGAACATTTCTAATTGTATTGGAAGGATTCTTTTTTAAGCTGTTGGGTTAGTGCAATTGTCACTTAACGGTAATCAATGATATAACGGATATGTCCGCTCTACTTAGCTTGAGAAAATAATAGGGTCAAGTCTTTCCTCCTATGGTTGGCGTCGCAACCATGATATTAACCAGGTAAGCTCTCGCCTGGACTCTCCCAAGCTTATCTTCGTCTTCCTTTTTTATTTAGTGACCAAATTTGCACAGCATATACGCTAAGTGGCCTGACGAATGTATTACATAAACTGCATATTGCTTCTGGTGTTCTGATGAAGAAATTCCTGCTAAGAATCCCAACACTGCTTCCTTTGTTACTTTCATTTAGACACTGTTTTGTTACTTCGAGGTCGTTACTAATAACCACCCTAAGATCCTTCTCATCAGCCTCATGTGGTATAAATGTATCGAACACATACGGAGAGAATGAGTAAGGAAAGGTTGACTAGGGGGATATGTGAGTTAGAAGAGGAAAGAACAATGAGAACGTGGAAACCAAATTGGAAATGCACGAATAGAGTGAAAACAATTTAGAGATATCGGGTTCTGAACATGCAGGAAGGAGAAAAGTGCGCACGGGATACAGTGAACTGGAACGATGTGGTATAATGGGGTCGACGTGTTGTCACTGGGTTGAACCATGGCATGTGAAGCGTGCAGATTAAACTATGGAAAGGTCTGTGGGGACTGGTTGTATATAAGGAACTGTGGTTTCGGTGCATTACACATAACGGTTGGAAAATTGATGGGAGTGGGTGCAGCCTTTCTTTAGTCTGTTCATGGCGCTACCTCGCTAACATGGGAAACGGCGATCAAGTATGAACACAAAACGCGTGGCTAGTTTTAGAGCATTTTTCCACACATACACACACAAAAAGACATCACTTGTCATGTTTGTGGCCACCACCTAGATAGCCTGCCAAGATGATTTTGTAAGCATATACAATCGTCTTTAGATGTTTTTCCACCCTATGGTATCGTCCCCAAACTTATAGATTTTAGCCGTTAATCCCGCCTCTAATCCACTAGTAAAAGATAAGAAGAGAATGGGGCTAAGAACTGACCCCTGTGGTACCCTTATTTGCTACTCCAAAACGCCCTAGCGCTTTAACGTCTCATGCAACCGATCGTTTTTTCTGTCCATAAGCCTGCCATTAATCCATTCACATACTCAGCACCAAAACGTCCTTAATTCATTAAACATGTATTTCAATTCTGTACTTACTATTGAAAATTCCTGAAATATACTACAAGCTCAAATCATATTTCCAGGGAGAGAAAATCAGTTATCATATACACAAAATATTCAGTACTATATAGCACGTATATACAAAAATTATCAACAAAAATTATATCTAAAGAATCTAAGTTGAATGATTCTGACGATATCTCTCCTAGAATACCAAAAGAATTAAATTTACAAACAGCATTTCTTATCACCAAAATTTTCAGCAAAGTGCCAAAAGACCAGATGCTTGCTAATTTCCTTATTGTGTAAAATGAGTGTCCAAAGAAAAAGAAAATCAACATGAAACTACAATTATATTCAATTAGGTTTTAAGGCAATTGTTAAAACAAGAATCACATAAAGTCGCTTGATTCTTAAAAGATAAACTCATGACCGATCATCAACATGGGCTCTTTATATATATATATATATATATATATATGTGTGTGTGTGTGTGTGTGTGTGTGTGTGTGTGTGTGGTGTGAGGTGGTTTGATCGAGTAAGTAATGTAAGGGTAAGAGAGATGTGTGGAAATAAAAAGAGCGTGGTTGAGAGAGCAGAAGAGGGTATTTTGAAATGGTTTGGACACATGGAGAGAATGAGTGAGGAAAGATTGACCAAGAGGATATATGTGTCGGAGGTGGAGGGAACGAGGAGAAGTGGGAGACCAAATTGGAGGTGGAAAGATGGAGTGAAAAAGATTTAGAGTGATCGGGGCCTGAACATGCAGGAGGGCGAAAGGCGGACAAGGAATAGAGTGAATTGGATCGATGTGGTATACCGGGGTATATATATATATATATATATATATATATATATATATATATATATATATATATATATATATATATATATATATATCTTCTTTCATACTATTCGCCATTTCCCGCGTTAGGGAGGTAGCGTTAAGAACAGAGGACTGGGCCTTTAAGGGAATATCTTCACCTGGCCCCTTCTCTGTTCCTCCTTTTGGAAAATTAAAAGAAAAAAAAAGAGAGGGGAGGATTTCCAGCCACCCACTCCCTCTCCTTTTAGTCGCCTTCTACGACACGCAGGGAATTCGTGGGAAGTATTCTTTCTCCCCTATCCCCAGGGATATATATATATATATATATATATATATATATATATATATATATATATATATATATATATCTTTCTTTCATACTATTCGCCATTTCCCGCGTCAGCGAGGTAGCGTTAAGAACAGAGGACTGGGCCTCTGAGGAAACATCCTCATCCAGCCCCCTTCTCTGTTCCTTCCTTTGGAAATATATATATATATATATATATATATATATATATATATATATATATATATATATATATATATATACAATTATCGTTTTTTTATTATACTTTGTCGCCATCCACATACACATGTATATACATACACGTCCACACACGCAAATATACATACTATACATCTCAACGTATACATATGTATACACACACAGACATATACATAAATACACATGTACATAATTCCTACTGTCTGCTTTTATTCATACCCATCGCCACCCCGCCACACATGAAATAACAAAGCCTTTCCCCTTCATGTGCGCGAGGGAGCGCTAGGAAAAGACAACAAAGGCCACTTTCATTCACACTCAGTCTTTAGCTGTCATGTAATAATGCACCGAAACCACACCTCCCTTTCCACATCCAGGCCCCACACAACTTTCCATGGTTTACCCCAGACGCGTCACATGCCCTGGTTCAATCCACTGGCAGCACGTCGACCCCGGTATACCACATCGTTCCAGTTCACTCTATTCCTTGCACGCCTTTCACCCTCCTGCATGTTCAGGCCCCGATCACTCAAAATCTTCTTCACTCCATCTTTCCACCTCCAATTTGGTCTCCCACTTCTCGTTCCCTCCACCTCTGACACATATATCCTCTTGGTCAATCTTTCCTCACTCATTCTCTCCATGTGACCAAACCATTTCAAAACACCCTCTTCCGCTCCCTCAACCACACTCTTTATATTACCACACATCTCTCTTACCCTATTATTACTTACTCGATTAAACCACCTCACACCACATATTGTCCTCAAACATCTCATCTCCAGCACATCCACCCTTCTCCGCACAACTCTATCTATAGCCCACGCCTCGCAACCATATAACATTGTTGGAACCACTATTCCTTCAAACATACCCATTTTTGCTTTCCGAGATAATGTTCTCGACTTCCACACATTCTTCAACGTTCCCAGAACTTTCGCCTCCTTCCCCACCCTATGATTCACTTCCGTTTCCATGGTTCCATCCGCTGCCAAATCCACTCCCAAATATCTAAAACACTTCACTTCCTCCAGTTTTTCTCCATTCAAACTTACCTCCCACTTGACTTGTCCCTCAACCCTACTGTACCTAATAACCTTGCTCTTATTCACATTTACTCTCAGCTTTCTTCTTTCACACACTTTACCAAACTCAGTCACCAGTTTCTGCAGTTTCTCACACGAATCAGCCACCAGCGCTGTATCATCAGTGAACAACTGACTCACTTCCCAGCTCTCTCATCCACAAGAGAGTGCATATTTGCCCCTCTTTTCCAAAACTCTTGCATTCACCTCCCTAACAACCCCATCCATAAACAAATTAAACAACCATGGAGACATCACACACCCCTGCCGCAAACCTACATTCACTGAGAACCAATCACTTTCCTCTCTTCCTACACGTACACATGCCTTACATCCTCGATAAAAACTTTTCACTGCTAACAACTTGCCTCCTACACCATATATTCTTAATACCTTCCACAGAGCATCTCTATCAACTCTATTGTATGCCTTCTCCAGATCCATAAATGCTACATACAAATCCATTTGCTTTTCTAAGTATTTCTCACACACATTCTTCAAAGCAAACACCTGATCCACACATCCTCTACCACTTCTGAAACCACACTGCTCTTCCCCAATCTGATGCTCTGTACATGCCTTCACCCTTTCAATCAATACCCTAACATTTAATTTACCACGAATATTCAACAAACTTATACCTCTGTAATTTGAGCACTCACTCTTATCCCCTTTGCCTTTGCACAATGGCAATATGCAAGCATTCCGCCAGTCCTCAGGCACCTCACCATGAGTCATACATACATTAAATAACCTTACCAACCAGCCAACAATGCAGTCACCCCCTTTTTTAATAAATTCCACTGCAGTACCATCCAAACCTGCTGCCTTGCCGGCTTTCATCTTCCTCAAAGTTTTTACTACCTCTTCTCTGTTTACCAAATAATTTTCCCTAACCCTCTCACTTTGCACACCACCTCGACCAAAACACCCTATATCTGCCACTCTATCATCAAACACATTCAACAAACCTTCAAAATACTCACTCTATCTCCTTCTCACATCACCACTACTTGTTAACACCTCCCCAATCGCTCCCTTCACTGAAGTTCCCATTTGTTCCCTTGTCTCACACACTTTATTTACCTCCTTCCAAAACATCTTTTTATTCTCCCTAAAATTTAATGACACTCTCTCACTCCAACTCTCATTTACCCTCTTTTACACCTCTTGCACCTTTCTCTTGACCTCCTGCCTCCTTCTTTTATACATCTCCCACTCATTTGCATTATTTCCCTGCAAAAATCGCCCAAATGCCTCTCTCTTCTCTTTCACTAACAATCTTACTTCTTCATCCCACCACTCACTACCCTTTCTAATCTGCCCACCTCCTACGCTTCTCATGCCACAAGCATCTTTTGCGCAAGCCATCACTGCTACCCTAAATACATTCCATTCCTCCCCCACTCTCCTTACGTCCTTTGTTTTCACCTTTTTCATTCTGTACTCAGTCTCTCCTGGTACTACCTCACACAAGTCTCCTTCCCAAGTTCACTTACTCTCACCACTCTCTTCACCCCAACATTCTCTCTTCTTTTCTGAAAACCTCTACAAATCTTCACCTTCGCCTCCACAAGATAATGATCAGACATCCCTCCAGTTGCACCTCTCAGCACATTAACATCCAAAAGTCTCTCTTTCGCGCGCCTATCAATTAACAAGTAATCCAATAACGCTCTCTGGCCATCTCTCCTACTTACATACGTATACTTGTGTATATCTCTCTTTTTAAACCAGGTACTCCCAATCACCAGTCCTTTTTCAGCACATAAATCTACAAGCTCTTCACCATTTCCATTTACAACACTGAACACTCCATGTACACCAATTACTCCCTCAACTGCCACATTGTTCGCCTTTGCATTCAAATCACCCATCACTATAACCCGGTCTCGTGCATCAAAACTACTAACACACTCAGCTGCTCCCAAAACACTTGCCTCTCATGATCTTTCTCCTCATGCCCAGGTGCATATGCACCAATAATCACCCATCTCTCTCCATCCACTTTCAGTTTTACCCATATCAATCTAGAGTTTACTTTCTTACACTCTATCGCATACTCCCCCCACTCCTGTTTCAGGAGTAGTGCTACTCCTTCCCTTGCTCTTGTCCTCTCACTAACCCCTGACTTTACTCCCAAGACATTCCCAAACCACTCTTCCCCTTTACCCTTGAGCTTCGTTTCACTCAGAGCCAAAACATCCAGGTTCCTTTCCTCAAACATACTAACTATCTCTCCTTTTTTCTCATCTTGCATCCACACACATTTAGACACCACAATCTGAGCTTTTGAGGAGAATGAGCTCTCCCCGCGTGACTCCTTCTTCTGTTTCCCCTTTTAGAAAGTTAAAATACAAGGAGGGGAGGGTTTCCAGTCCCCCGCTCCCGTCCCCTTTAGTCGCTATCTACGACACATGAGGAATGCGTCGGAAGCCTTCTTTCTCCCCAATCCCAGGGATAATATATATATATATATATATATATATATATATATATATATATATATATATATATATATATATATATATTCCTATGAGTCCACGGGTAAAATGAAACACGTGTTTCATTTTCCCCGTGGACTCATAGGAATATCTTGATCACGCGCAAAATTGTGATCCTTTCCAATATATATATATATATATATATATATATATATATATATATATATATATATATATATATATATATATCCCTGGGGATAGGGGAGAAAGAATACCTCCCACGTATTCCCTGCGTGTCGTAGAAGGCGACTAAAAGGGAAGGGAGCGGGGGGCTGGAAATCCTCCCCTCTTGTTTTTCTTTTTTTTTTTTTAACTTTCCTAAAGAAGGAACAGAGAAGGGGGCCAGGTGAGGATATTCCCTCAGAGGCCCAGTCCTCTGTTCTTAACGCTACCTTGCTAACGCGAGAAATGGCGAATAGTTTGAAAAAAAAAAAAAAAAAAATATATATATATATATATATATATATATATATATATATATATATATATATAATAACTGGTATTCCAAAATATCATCAGATGTTTATATACTTATCTTAAAAAAAACTTTCGACAACGTACCATATAAAATATTATGTAAAATTAAATCTCACGACACGAAATCGAATCTGCCACTCGATGTGAACCTGCAAGTTGTTATTAAATAGGAATGCGTCCGCCTGGCTCAATGTAACCAATCGAGAACCACAAAGCTCAAACCCAGGACCTGTACTTATCATTGTATATCAATGATCTGGGGCCAGAACTGAGGAGCAGTTTTTCAGAATTTGACAATGACTGGAAATTGGAAAACATAGTAAGTCATAGTAAGATCGTTTTGAGATTCAAAATGATTCTGATAAACTTACGGAAAGGTCAGACATGACAAATGGACTTCCATGTACACAAATGCAAAGAGATATATTTTGACGATAAAAATATTGATATTGAATACAAAAATGCTCGGTAAACCATTACATATTAGATAACAGTTTCCAATTAGCAGCTTTTGTCCCACTGGTGGTCCAGTGGTACGCTGTCGTCTTGCAGTTGTCGGTAGCCTGAGTTCGACTCTGGGCCGCGCAGGGCATGTGAAACGTTTGGGGGTAACCATGGAAAGGTCTGTGGGGAATGGATGTGGATATGGAGCTGTGGTTTCGGTGCACTACACATGACAGCTAAAGACTGAGTGTGAATGAATGTGGCCTTTTTTGCCTCTTCTGGCGAGGCTGTTTCCTGTGTGGCGGGGTGGCGCCTCGAATGGATGAAGGCAAGCAAGTATGAATATGTACATGTGTATGTACATGTATTTATATGTTGATATGTATGTATATGTGCGTATGTGGGCTTTTATGTATATATAGGTATGTATACGAGTGGATGGGCCATTCCTCGTCTGTTTCCGGGCGCCATCTCGCTGACGCGGGAAACAGCGATCATGTATAATGAAAAATAAAACAGGTGGGTTTAACAGGCCCAAATAAGAACCATAAAACGAAGGATACAATACACGCTCTTTACAACGTCCAGGTCAGACCTTATCTAGAAGATGCTGCTCAGTTCTGGTTGCCACAAATAATCAAATACAAGAAACTAGAGCAAATCCAGAGGACAGAAAACTAGAATGGATCTAGACAAGCTAAGAAAAACTAATTCCTTGACTCACAATCAGCCTATGAAGAAACACTGAAAGACCAAAAATTATTCTCTTAAAAGTGCAAATTCCGAGGACATTCAATAGAATTCTTAAACTAGTAAATTATTTTTAATAAAGGAAAATTTCTACACATTTAAATGCCGTAGTAAAAAATTTGTTGCAGTTGAGAATGTCGAACTTCATTTTTGTGGAAATTCACGACAAACTTCCTAAGAAAATAACAAAGGACTAGTTTATAGGCCCGATGGAACAGACTCCAGAGGTAAAAACAAGATATTATGATCAGTTTGTAGGAACTTGCAAAGAACAAAATTTTATCATAGCAGATGTTAACATACCGGTATGGTATCTAAATGAGGAGCATCCCTTTCTACGAGCTCCGGGCACGGACTCGGCCGAAATTTGCTTGAGAGTGACTTAATCCAATCAGTCGAGAAACCTACTTGCGACGAGAATATATTACATTTAGTTCTTACAACAAATGACGATCTCGTTAATAATGTTGAAGATGGATAAAACTTTGGTACAAGTGATCACCGAGTAAATTACTTTTGAGGTTGCTTTCAACACCATTGTAATGTACGTCACCATGACAGTCGCAAAAAATATCCGATCTTAAACATTCAAATTCTCATGATCTTCGCATTGCTTTTGACAGGCGAATCTGGGATGATCTGTTCACTCTAAAAAACATGACCTTGGCTTGGGAAATTCTTAAAAATATCAATGCAGTACAGGGAATATACGTGCCAATGTGTAGTAGACGGTCTATCTGTAAAACGAAGCTAAGGTGGTGAACTGTCAATTAAAATAATGCCTGCTGTCTACGAAATTAGCGAGACCAGCAATTAACATGGTATAGTAAGTTGTGTGTGCGTAGAGAAAGTACGAGAATCATGCGACGAAATGAACGTCAACATGAAGCGTATACTGTTGAAAAAAATAACAATAAAAAACTACGAAGTTTTGCAGTTATGTTAGAAGCAAGAGAGTCATTATCTAGTGAACTGGTCTATTAAATGCGGAAAACGGTGACTTGGTTCAAGACAAGGAAGCCACTGCAAAATTCTTAAATGACATTTTCAAATCTGCATTTACGATCGAACACAAAACTCATGTCCCGAATCCACTCTCACTGTTACAAGAGAAAACCGCGCTTCAACATTAAAAAAAAAAAATGTAAAAATAAAAGATGGAAGCATACTATCAGCAATAAACAACATGAAAGTAAATAAAACGACAGGGCCTGATACGCTTTATCCGAGGACAATGAATGAGGCGAAAAATGAGATAGTTAAGCCCTTGACAGCTCTGCGGGGAAAGTTCCAGATGAATGGAAATTTAACAATGTTACATCGACATCTAAAAAAAGGTAAGAAGTCACTGCCCGGAAATTATCGTCAAATCAGCTATGCGTCTGCAGTTGGAGATATTATGGAAACCATCATTCGAGAAAGAAAAGTAAACCATATCTTTTTTTTACCTTTGTAGGCTCTAGTCACGGATAAAAGTTCACATCAAGGCCAGGCCTTAATTGAAATACAGAGAGGTTAATGAAAGGAAAAAGTAAGAAAGAAGAGAAAGTACTTGCGAATTTTGGAGGAGGTGAAAAACCTGTCTTAAAATACGCCAGGTCATATCAACTGGAAAAGACATGAGAGGATGCAGAGTTCTAAAGCTTCGAGGTGTAGGGAAAGAAACTGTTATCACTGGCCCACTCTTGAGTTGCCAACGGTCACACAATGATCATGTAACGCCAGTGGTCTTGCTAGTGGTGGGGGCACACAAAAAGCCAGCTTTCAGGGGCAAAAACCTATGTAATACAAACAGAAGAGGAAAAATGAACAAATATTGCTGTGTAGGTTAAGCAGGTCAAATTTTAAATTTAGACTGAGAGAGTTTAGAATTCTGACCGTTTTCGACCCTGTCAAGTAAGAATGCATAGATAGAACCACCCCACATGTGACAACAGTACTTCAAACTGTTCGGAAGAAATAGAATTTCGACATCTAAACAGGACTCCCAGTTTCTTAGAGGCAGACTTACCTATTTCTGCAATGTGGAGTTTCTCAGACAGAGTGGAAGTTACAGTAATAGCAAGTCAAGAGATGGAATTCTACATATTAGAACTGCAATCCACATTTCTTCCGGTGGCATTGCACCTTCCTTTGATGGCCGGGTGCAGGGAGTTCATGGTCCCCTCTGGAAGGCTTAGTCAGTGGAGCAGGACAGTATGTGGTGCCGCTCAGGGTGCTACGCGTGGACCGATCGCCTTCCTGGTATGGATCAAAGGCGCCACCAGGGACTCTCACACCCGCCTCATATACAATGACGACCCCATAATCTATGAGGTACGTCCACCAGCGGAAAGAAGCACCAACAGCAACAAGCCACTCAAAATCTACACACATGGGCTTCAAAGTGCAACATGGTCCACAACATAAAGAAATGCCAAGTTATGCACGTACTCACCTACAAGAAGCCCCTAGTTTACCCCGTATCAGAGGCTAGACGACACCAGCATCCTGATGGTGAACAGCTGTAAGCTGCCGGGCGTCACCATCACTAACGACCTCTTATGGCTAAACCACGTCAACAATTTCACTTCAAAAGCAGCGAATGTTCTTCATATTTTCTATACCCTAAGAAAATGTAATGTTACGCCACACCAACTGGTCAAACCATACATAACATATATACGACTACCTCCTCCACTCCGGCCTCACTCTACACCAGGCCAAACAAATAATAATAAAAAAATCTAATGTCGAGTAGTACGGTTAGCGGTGGGCTGGGACACCAGTTACCAGGACGCCCTCGGCATATTTTGAGTTTCACATCCTGGCTCAAAGATGTGAGGAGCTGAGTCTTAAGTTGGGACTGGGACTCTTGGCGACACCGCAACACCACGATCTACTAATAAACCGTTATGTCTGTCTGTCCCGATATATCCCTCCCTCCTGCCCTAACAGTCCCTCACTTCAACCCTTACAATGCCTCCCTCCAGCCCTGATAATGCCTCCCTCCTGCCCTCACAATCCCTCCCTACAACCCTAACAATCCTTGCTTGCAATCATAACACACCCTCCCGCTGTAGCCCTAACAACCCCTCCCTGCAGCTCTAACAACCCTTCCTGCAGCTCTAACAACCCCTTTCAACCTCTTTTTCCAGAACAAACTGGGAGGTAATATAACAGGGGCATCGGGCGGGCAAGAGTGGATTAGAATGTATTTTCCAATCATCCTTTCCTGTAAAGTTTCCGTCAGTTTATTCTCTCCATATTACATGATGCTACTTCCTTGCTAGTTTCCTGCCGGCTGAAGTGCCGGAAGGAATGGAAAATGGGGAAGAGCATTCTACAACTTTACTATCCTGTCTCCGTCTATTCTAATTAGGAATTTCGGATATTATCTTGACTACGATTTACTCTCCCTCAGCAGATAACCATCTCATAGACCACCAGACCTTCTGTTATCTGTCATTACCATGTACACCCTCCAGCTTTAACATTCCCTCCCTCCAGTATGAAAATATTCTACCTCCCCTACAGCGTTGTCCGAGAACATGATAGTGTGTGTGTGTCTGCTGGAAGGGTGACACCGTGTGTGTCTGCTGGAAGGGTGGCACCGTGTGTGTCTGCTGGAAGGGTGGCACCGTGTGTGTCTGCTGGAAGGGTGGCACCGTGTGTGTCTGCTGGAAGCAACGTGTGAACATACTGGAAGCGAGGCAGCGCGCGTGCCTGCAGGAAGAGAGGCAACGTGTGTGTTTGCTGGAAGCGAGGCAGCACATGTGCCTGCTAGAAGCGGGCCAGTGTGGCAGTTCCAGCCCCCTGACCTTCCTGCCAAGGCTCACATAAGGTCAGGTGGAGGCGGCGCGGGAGGCAAGCAGTGCGAAGGCAGGCGTAATGTTAGAAGCTGTCTTCAAGCACCTGCCTCTCCCTGCTACACCCGTCTGGTACAGCTACACGGATATGCTGTGTCTAGCCTGTTACGCTAACCCTATCATCCACGTGCTGCAGGGAGAATCCTCCTCTCCTACATGTATCCTCTCCTGTCCTGTTACATCTGTCATGTGTGAACCTTTCCCGCAGCTCATGGCGACCTGATGCACCATTCCTGCCTTCCCCACACCCACATTCCCTGTTGTATACTGTGACTGCATTTGCTCTTACATGTATGTCAAGTTCTGCTGTCCTCGACCTGTCTCACTACACCAGTCCAGTACAGCAGGTGTCTCAGTACAACAGTACTGTATGAATGCATCTGCTTTTTTATTCCTGCACCTGTCCCGTCCTGATGGCTGGTAGTGGTGTGTGCGACCTGTTGTTCTGCAAATGATCTTCCCTCACCTGTCTTGGATCACTTGTCTTCCTGCTTCTGCTCTGTCTTGATTCTTCTTTCCTTCCCACCGGTACCATCTCGGTCTCCATTGACTTGCATGCGATCTGTCTTGCCAACTTACCGTACCTGTCCTTCCCACCAGTACCTGTCGTGCACTCTCAAATCCGTTTCTTCTAGCAGCAGCTGACTTGTCTCACTGCATTTGTGCTGGCGTGTCCTGCATCTGTCCTGTTATGTCCAGCTGTAGTTTATCGTTCTTCATGTATGCGATTCTTCCTATGCATCTATCCAGTTGGGCAATAGGTGTATTCTCTCACTGTACTTCTCCTATCCTGTTGTGCTGCACCTTCAATGATATGCTACATGGGACCTGTAGAACCTGAGCTTAACATCCGTCTTACCCAGCTGCACCTGCTGTGTTCTGCTGTCCACGGTCTTCATCACAGACCAGCAGGTCTTCTGTTATGTCTCGGGCTTTCCCATGAATGCATCTGTCCTGGCCTGGGACAACTGAATGCGACCTTGTTCCTCTACGAGTGACCCGTCTCCCTGATGCAATTATCCTTCTGAACGTGGTATTTCAGGCTGTTGCTATCTTGCTCTGCCACAGAAAACCCAGCCTCATCCTGTTATACCCACCATCCACCACTACACACACACCCACTCTCTCTCTCTCATCCGGAACATTCACTCAACCTTTCCTTGCCCTAAGATAATAATAATAATAATAATAATAATAATAATAATAATAATAGATCATGAAATTAGGAATATGCATTTGATTATCATCATCATTACCATTACTATTACTTTCAATGGGTTTGTTTGACACCTGAGCCCATATTCTCTTATAAGGCAAAAACTATGACAATTTAGGTAAGCTTCACATCACAACGAACAAGAGTTATGAGCATGTTAAACTCAGTACCCGTCGTCCACCGCTCAGACGGAGCGTTACACGCGAGACGAATGACCTATTGTATCCTGAGGCAACAGCTGGTGTGCCTGGCGTGTGTTCCGACGCTGGGAAACAACAGGTGGCCAGCAGGTGACAAACACTGCCTCACCAAACTTGAGACACATAACCTCTATGTCGTAGGCTGACGGTAAATGAAGGCACGAGGGATACGAAGTTATGTGGGCGGCCGACAGGTCTGTATAAGGTTACCCTGGTGGTTCATTATTATGTATGTGACATTATGTGAGATGGAAGAGGGACGGGGTAATACTGGTGCACTAGTGAACCAATGTGTAACAGAACGAAAAGTTACCACAGTTACTCTATAGAAATGGTGCGTTAATGTTAGCTGAATTAGAGGAGTATGACGGAATGGTAGGTCGCTCTGATGATGTATGTAGGAGGAGGATGTTGACAGTAGATACAGGAGCAAAATCATTTTTGAAAACATACCGTCTCCAACGGTGCAATATCAGGTTGAATGGAGAAGGACTCAGGCACGGGGAAGTAAAGTTCAATAAGAAGGATAGTGGGAAAGATGAAGTCAGAGTCATACCAGACACAAGAGGCTTACTGACACCTCTGGTTACCAGGAAGCTCAGTCTGCGATCAACATTTTCCGGTGAATTTAAAATTCATCGAAATGTTTGAAGTTGCAGACGACAATCCATTACATGATTAGCAGCCTCGATGGTCTGACTTACCTCGGAAAAAAAAACAATCTGTACATTTTTTAAAATGTCTGCAGGTTTTCCCATAACGTTCTGAATATTAGTTGAAGCAGTTCAATACTTACTGACCCCTGACATTTAAGCATATTCTCTTACACGTCTTGCAAAATCTCTGCTCTTCTGGGGATTTACTCTGTACGTCCTATTCATTTTTGTATTCAAGTGCAGGATTGTGTTTGTTTGCAAGTTATGGACAAAACTTATATATATATATATATATATATATATATATATATATATATATATATATATATATATATATTTTTTTTTTTTTTTTTTTATACTTTGTCGCTGTCTCCCGCGTTTGCGAGGTAGCGCAAGGAAACAGACGAAAGAAATGGCCCAACCCCCCCCCCCCCCCATACACATGTACATACACACGTCCACACACGCAAATATACATACCTACACAGCTTTCCATGGTTTACCCCAGACGCTTCACATGCCTTGATTCAATCCACTGACAGCACGTCAACCCCTGTATACCACATGACTCCAATTCACTCTATTCCTTGCCCTCCTTTCACCCTCCTGCATGTTCAGGCCCCGATCACACAAAATCTTTTTCACTCCATCTTTCCACCTCCAATTTGGTCTCCCTCTTCTCCTCGTTCCCTCCACCTCCGACACATATATCCTCTTGGTCAATCTCTCCTCACTCATTCTCTCCATGTGCCCAAACCATTTCAAAACACCCTCTTCTGCTCTCTCAACCACGCTCTTTTTATTTCCACACATCTCTCTTACCCTTACGTTACTTACTCGATCAAACCACCTCACACCACACATTGTCCTCAAACATCTCATTTCCAGCACATCCATCCTCCTGCGCACATCTCTATCCATAGCCCACGCCTCGCAACCATACAACATTGTTGGAACCACTATTCCCTCAAACATACCCATTTTTGCTTTCCGAGATAATGTTCTCGACTTCCACACATTTTTCAAGGCTCCCAAAATTTTCGCCCCCTCCCCCACCCTATGATCCACTTCCGCTTCCATGGTTCCATCCGCTGACAGATCCACTCCCAGATATCTAAAACACTTCACTTCCTCCAGTTTTTCCCCATTCAAACTCACCTCCCAATTGACTTGACCCTCACCCCTACTGTACCTAATAACCTTGCTCTTATTCACATTTACTCTCAACTTTCTTCTTCCACACACTTTACCAAACTCAGTCACCAGCTTCTGCAGTTTCTCACATGAATCAGCCACCAGCGCTGTATCATCAGCGAACAACAACTGACTCACTTCCCAAGCTCTCTCATCCCCAACAGACTTCATACTTGCCCCTCTTTCCAGGACTCTTGCATTTACCTCCCTTACAACCCCATCCATAAACAAATTAAACAACCATGGAGACATCACACACCCCTGCCGCAAACCTACATTCACTGAGAACCAATCACTTTCCTCTCTTCCTACACGTACACATGCCTTACATCCTCGATAAAAACTTTTCACTGCTTCTAACAACTTGCCTCCAACACCATATATTCTTAATACCTTCCACAGAGCATCTCTATCAACTCTATCATATGCCTTCTCCAGATCCATAAATGCTACATACAAATCCATTTGCTTCTCTAAGCATTTCTCACATACATTCTTCAAAGCAAACACCCGATCCACACATCCTCCACCACTTCCGAAACCGCACCGCTCCTCCCCAATCTGATGCCCTGTACATGCCCTCACCCTCTCAATCAACACCCTCCCATATAATTTACCAGGAATACTCAACAAACCTATACCTCTGTAATTTGAGCACTCACCCTTATCCCCTTTGCCCTTGCACAACGGCACCATGCACGCACTCCGCCAATATATATATATATATATATACAACTATGCCTGAGGTAAGGAGAAAATTTCACGTCCGTTTTCCCCGCGTGTCGTAGGTGAAAGAAGAGGGCGGAAGGGGGTGGGAGGAGGCAACTTCTTGTACTACAAACTCTAAAAAATGGAACAGAAGTATGAGTCAAGCAGGGAGTGCTCATCCCCCTCGAAGGCTCAGGATGAAGTGTCTAAATGGGTGTGGATGTAACCAAGATGGGAAGAAAGGAAAGATATAGGTAGTATGTTTGAAGGAAGAAACCTGGATGTTCTGGTTATGATTGAAACAAAGCTCAAGAATGGTTTGGAAATGTCTTTGGAGTAAAGTTAGGAGTTGATGGGATGGCAAGAGCTAAGGAAGGGGTAGCACTAATGCTGAAGCAGGAGTTGTGGGAGTGTGTGAAAGGAAGTAAGCTCCAGAGTGATTACGGTAAAAATGAAATTGGAGTGCAAGATATGGGTGATTATCAGTGGCTATACACCTGGCCATGAGAAGAAAGACCACGAGAAGTGTTTTGAGAGCAGAAGAGTGAGCTTGTAAGCAGTTTTGATGTAAGAAACCGGGTATTAGTGATGGGAGATTTAAATGCAAAAGTAAGTAATGTGGCAGTTGAGGGTAAAATTGGGGGAATGGAGTATTCAGTAATGTAAATGGAAATGGTTGACAAAGCTGAAGAGGGTCCGCTGAAATGGTTTGGACAAATGGAGAAAATAAGTGAGGACAGGTGGAAAAAGAGGATACATGAGATAGAAGTGGAGAGAACAAGAATGGGTAGACCAAACTGGAGATGGGAGGATGGAGTGAAAAAGATTCCGAGTGTTTGGAACCTGAACGTGAAAGGGTGAAAGGCGTACACAACATAGAGTGAACTGGAATGATGCGGTATACAGGGGTTGACATACTGTGAATGGACTGAGCCAGGGCATGTGAAGCGGGCAGGGGAAACCAAGGAATGGTCTGTGGGTCCTGGTAGTGGGTAAGGGGCTGTGGTTTCAGTACATTACACATGACAGTAAGAAAATGGATGTAAGCGAATGTGACCTTTCTTCATCTGTTCCTGGCGCTAACCTGGTAATGTAGGAATCTGCAAGTATAATGTGTGTGTATATATATATATATATATATATATATATATATGTGTGGAAGTCGAGAACATTATCTCGGAAAGCAAAAATGGGTATGTTTGAAGGAATAGTGGTTCCAACAATGTTGTATGGTTGCGAGGCGTGGGCTATGGATAGAGTTGTGCGCAGGAGGATGGATGTGCTGGAAATGAGATGTTTGAGGACAATGTGTGGTGTGAGGTGGTTTGATCGAGTGAGTAACGTAAGGGTAAGAGAGATGTGTGGAAATAAAAAGAGCGTGGTTGAGAGAGCAGAAGAGGGTGTTTTGAAGTGGTTTGGGCACATGGAGAGAATGAGTGAGGAAAGATTGACCAAGAGGATATATGTGTCGGAGGTGGAGGGAACGAGGAGAAGAGGGAGACCAAATTGGAGGTGGAAAGATGGAGTGAAAAAGATTTTGTGTGATCGGGGCCTGAACATGCAGGAGGGTGAAAGGAGGGCAAGGAATAGAGTGAATTGGAGCGATGTGGTATACCGGGGTTGACGTGCTGTCAGTGGATTGAATCAGGGCATGTGAAGCGTCTGGGGTAAACCATGGAAAGCTGTGTAGGTATGTATATTTGCGTGTGTGGACGTATGTATATACATGTGTATAGGGGGGGTTGGGCCATTTCTTTCGTCTGTTTCCTTGCGCTACCTCGCAAACGCGGGAGACAGCGACAAAGTATAAAAAAAAAAAAAAAAATATATATATATATATATATATATATATATATATATATATATATATATATATATATATATATATAAACAGTGTGTATAACATGAGGATTGTGTTTAGATACTGCGGCGGAGAAGCTCAAGAGTAAGCCAGGTGATCGTGGTACCTATGGTCAGTCAGTACATTTGGACCCTGCACCAATCACACCGCTCGGTTGGTAAGGTTGCCAACCAGCCAAATTTTCATAACTGAACATTTCGTGTCTGATTTCCATGAAGAGCAGGAACAACAAGCGCAACAAAAAAGGAAGGCAGTGACAGCCTGTGTCTGGGTTAACATGGATAACAGTCATTAAATGCAGTCTTCAGCCACAAACATTTTCATGATCAGTTTTGGACGGCTTATTACAGACTCACTACCAAGTCCTCAATAAACCAAAACTGACTGTTGAACCTCAGGATTAGCCAATATTCAGCCAACAGGATTCTGGTCAATTTACAGAGGTATTACAAAATCCTGCAGTTCTACGACCTCTCTGTCGTTACGACCAACGAAGACAAACTGGTGTAAAAATAACATAACCCTTTATGATACCAGTGTCATAAAATCTTCCCTAAACTTCTAAGTCATTCACAACAGAGTAATTTCACATATTCAATACGATGCACTGACTTTGAAGCACTATCTAAAGTATGAACATACGATTAACTGTTAAATTTAGATACATTATTTGCTTGAACTCTGAGAAAAATTTTCGTACATACTCACTCACTCAGCTGACCAAAGGTCTGGCCAGCAGACCCAGTGGTATAGTCGCTGCACTGACAAGTCTTTGAAGGCCCAGTGGCGAGCTCACGGCTCTCGTATTTGAATCATGATCGTATCGGAACCGCTGAGAATCTCGAGCCTGTGCATCACAGTAATCGAAGAAAGATACCTCGCTCTGATAACAGAGCTGTTATGGTGAGGGTGGAGGTGACGGCTACGGACTTACCGGTACTAACTCACGCAACCCAGCTGCATGCCATGGATTGTGGAGCTCCAGTGCAAGGTACGCCCCTAATTGTCCTCAGTATTAGGTAAGCGGGCCAAGCTTTTATTTACGAGTTTTTGCTCTTATGTCCTTGGAACCTGGCGGGTTCGTCATAACTGAACGATCCTGTGACCTAGAGATAGTTTATATCATCTTTCAGTGACTTATTCCAATATTTTGCCCATTCCACCCGGGTTTTAATGCATTCTGGATAGGTTAAGTTGAGTGTGTTCAGTTAGGTCAGTTTATATACTCGAGTTACCGAAACCATACAAGCATGTTGCAACCGTCCGAGTGGATCTTTTTCACATGCTACGGCCCATACTGAAGTCTCATTTACACGTTCTAGTATACTAGAGTGAATGTCATTAATCATAAGCGTTACAGTGAAACTCAGGAGTCCACATTCTATTAACTGTAAAGTGGCCATGTGTATATTCATACATACGATCAATGGAAGACTTTTACGGAGCTAAATATAAACACTTTCAGCTTCCTGCCTAGTTTCACAAATACTGACAGTTGTAGATGTGTGCTACTGTTGTTAAACTCGTGTCTTTTCGAATTACTGAAGTCACGTAATATGAAATGGACAGAAAATTCGGCTCTCTTCACCTTAAAATGCTTTGTGTGCACAGCTCCGTCCTTGTGTATGTGTGGGTGGGTGTGTGTTAACTAGAGAATAGCATATCTCCATACATGACCGGGGGGGGGCACTCTGACCTACGAAAATAGGCCACATTACGGGCTACCTGGCAACTTTCTCGGCTTGCCACACGGAAAGAGTTTTCATTTAGCCTTTAAATGTCCCGCCACACAGGAGCACATAGTGTATAGACGCATTTGTTTGGCTATTGTGTGCCTCAAAATCCACACATGAAACATTCAAGGTGATGGGCGTTACATTTCCTTAACAGTTACATAAAGTGATGACACAAACAGCAGCACGTAACACCTACAACGATCGGTACTGTTGACACTTGGTAGGAGGCTTAGGTGTTTACAATTAGTGGGCAGTAGTTTCACCTACAAGAGCAGATGTATTCTTGAAAGTACATCTGACGAAGACGTGTCACGTCTCCTGTCTTCAAGGGCAATAGAGTAGGGTCAACCGGTCCTTCACTAGTGTTCCCCATTCCATGCTGATCGACTAATAGTTGCTTTTTTTTAACTAGTGTGTTTAATTACAGCCATTTATCCTATGACTGCCTATCATATCTTAATGACAACATTTCTAATACATCTTATTTCCTCTGCAAAGAAGGTCGCTAATGCTTGCTGATATCATCAGCCGGGCCCGCATAACTGGAATGAGGGAGTTTGGGACACCAGTGGCCAGAACAGCTGCTAAAACGGCCTTCTCAAAGAGCAGCGCGCGGCGGCGGCGGAGGTGGCGAAAAAGATGGAAGGAGGAAGGCAAGGTTCCGACGAGACCACGAAGTGGACGACCCCGGCGCAGGACGCGGGAGGAGGATGAACGGATGGGGCAGGTAGTGCGAGAAAGACCCATGACGTCTGCTGTCCACGCGACTCGTCAGCTACAGCCGCTGTGTCATCCACCACACACCACCATACGCCGTTTCCAGGAACAACATCTACACTCCCACAATCCTGCTAAGAAAGAGACACCGAACCAAGCACACAGAGAAGCACGCCTTGGATCTACCCTGCAGCATTTAGGACTAGGAAATTACTGGGTAGACGTGATCTTTACGGATGAACATATGTTTTCCTCTGTTGAGGCAGATTCACAGCTGAAAATACCTCCGAGCTTCAGCCCAGGGACAGAGTGCACGTGTCATTCTGGAGTCTGATGTGGAAACATGGGTCTGGCGAGCTGGTAGAAACTGAGGGTCGCTTTAACAGCCAAAAACGGCCTGAAATATGAAGTTCTTCCTTCAATTCGTGCCATGGCCATCCCAGAGTTACATGTCATCAAACTCGTGCAGGATAAAAACTCAATACACACTCTGGGATTGGCCCTCGAAAGAGTGCGACATGAACCTTACTCAAAAGTGTGGGCAATCATGTGTCGGGACTGGAACGTGGGTGAGGCTGGGAACCAACACGGCATCGTGGACACTGCACGCGAGGCATGGCACAGCCTTCGTCGCCGCCTCATCGTCTGCAGAAACCTCGTCCATTCTGTTCTCACAAGGATTCAGGAGGTTTTCAATGCCCGTAGGGTATGGACGTCAAGTTAAATGTAATTAAGGCTAATCTATCATGTTGCCGCAATAAACTAATGTTCCTATTCGTCCTGTATGTTATTCTAATCAAACAATACCATCAGTCTCTCTTTAAACAGAATTACTGAAAATAGTGAAATGGATCCTTTGAACACTTAACTGTGAGGGATATAAACTCATTCTCCGGTGTTTAGTCTCGATTTCAAGAAACCTTTGTAAGGTAATCACTCAGCTACCCGACTCTGTGTTCTTGTACAAGGGAAACGTAAGTCTTTTACAGTATGCACATAAACAAAAACTACAAATCTAGCTCTCGTTGGCGAGTTTCTTTGTTCCTAATCTAATCCTAAACAATTATTCTATCAAGTGATACTCACAAGAACAGGGATGCCGGGTTCTGGTGTCGAGGTAGCGGCCACTATCGATTATAACTATATAAAATGAAAATCACTAAGTTTGAAACAACTCAAAATCATGAAGTAAACTCGTGTTAACCACCAACCAAGAGCAGCAATGCTGAATGAATGTGATTAAACCCCTCAAAAATTGTCATATGGATAATAATTCACGGGTAAGTCCTCAGGCGACTCCTCTACCCTCACCAGAGCAGTTCTGTTACCAGACCGAGTCACCCAGGCTCACTCACCATGAACCACAGGCTCGAGATTCACAGTGGTTCCGATACGATCGTGATTCGAACACGAGAGCCGTGAGCTCGCCAATGGACCGTCAAGACTTCAGTCAGCGACTGTACGTCTTTATATGTATGATTTCCCTTTACACTGCATTGCAATACAACAAAAATACTTTATGCAACAAAAGTCCATGATTATTACAATGCAATCGTAAAATAATGAATAAATAACATACAAAAAGCCACCCGGAAACTGAAGGTAAAGGTCGCTATATGGACCTGGATACCACCAACCCATCATCTGTATTTTATAATATTTACACATGTCTGTCAGCCATCTTCCCTTACCGAGTCTGCTACTTAATAATCACATCTTAAAGGGCATTTCTGAGGTGATACATCATGGTCTCCATCATCCCTTCTTTGATACTGCGCCACTACCAACCAATATAGGAGAGATGGTGGTCTACGATAAGGCAAATAGCCGGGGCTATAAGGCAGTGCCCGAGCACAAGGAAGTGATCGAAGTTAAAGCAGTGACCGAGGCTAAGCCAGTGACGTAGGCTATGACAACAACAGGTTAATGCAGTGTCCAGGGCTACAGCAGTGACCGTGGCCAAAGCAGTAGCAGAGATTGGGGCAGTGGCCGAGGGGAAGCACTGGGCAAGACTCGGGCACTGACCAAAGGTACGGGAGTGGGTGAGGCTAAAACAATGTCAGAGAGCAAGGAAGTGGCTGAGACTAGGGTAGTGAGGCAAGGGTACGGCAGTGGACAAGGTTAGAAGTGTGCGCAGAAGGTAAATCAGTGGTCGAAACTATGACAGTGACCAAGGATAAGGGAATGACAGTGGCTACGCAGAGGGCGAAGCTAAAGCAGCGGGCGAGGCTAAGGTGTGGTCGAGGGCAAGGCAGTGGCCAAGGGTAAAGCAGTGGGGCAGTGGACAAGAGTGTATCAGCGGACGAGGATAAGGAGAGGCAAGGCCGAAGACAAGGGTATGGCAGTGGCCGAGACTAGGGCAGTGGCTGAGGGTAAGGCAGTGGGCGAGGCCAAGCGGCGGTGGCGATGGTTACGCTATATCAAGTCAGTGGAGGAACATTAAAGGGGACGTCCCGCTCTCGCCTCACTATAATGGACAGATACCGTCTCCATCACTTGAGGTTCCTCCTTGTCTACACCACAACCCCAGGCCAGGACACTCTACAGCTCTGCTCACTAATTACGATGTATCAATGTCACACCACTTCCCATTCAATGTTGTCTTTACACTCAATGCTTCATTGGGAAACAAAGATGTTTCACAATATTACTCATTAAAGATAAACGCAACAAAGAGAGGTGGACTCATGTAATTCTTCCACGAGCAAAAGTCCAACTGATTCCAAATATATTTCAGCTGACAGCACCAGAGCCCGCCACCATGGCCGAGTGTCGCCACACCCACAGGCAACCTGACCAGCCTACTCTTCCTTGCCAAACAACACTCACTCATCACGAAATACGTACATACCTGTTGATCCGTCTGTCCGACGACTCATCCTAATGTGTCAGCAGATTTATTTTCCATTACGAAATGAAACAGAAAATATGCGAATAATAATAATAATATCAATAATAATAATAATGATAATTTATTGATTTAACCACCAAGGGCTGAAATTATAAAGTATACCAAGCATTAGCCAATGGACTAATGAAATGATGGTAAACATCGTTTTTACACAAGTATTAATGTGAGGAAAAGGTGATCTTTAATATAGTCTTTGTGTGTTTGTGTGTCTTAAGGGAAGCAAACAGCTTTAAATATCGGACCAGAGATTTTCTTTCTTACGTATTCCATAAGGTGATGCTCATGGAGTTTGTCTCGCTTCCCCATACGTTGCAATATTCAACTTATTTACTTTCAAACAGAAAAATGTTCCACGTTCTACTCAGCATTAACCGTGTTTCTTGATCCTGAAATCAGGCAGGTTTCTCCGATACTTCTGTTTTCACTGTTTACAGTTCCACCATCACCTTCCTGTTGCCCGCAGGAACCCAGCCTTCCTTCCTCCTAGGAGAGGGCGCGGCTGCCGCCCTGGGATGCTCCGTGTTAGCGGCAGACGCGCCGGCAATGTCGCCTTAATTATTCAGTTGGCTTTATTAGAGGAACCAACACTGCCTCTGTTTACGGCACAGAGTTACGGATCCCAGAGGTCAAAGGTCATGGATCAGGTGCAAGCCACAATCCCCGAGACATTTCCAAGGTGAAAATTCATGAGTAAGTGACCAGGTGAAAAGGTAAGTTCCACCACGATAATAGGTCATGGGTGACTTTCCCAGGTCAAAAGTAATAAGACCCTGTCATAGTAAAAGGTCATGGGCAAATGCTCAAGTCCAGGTCACAGCTCAGCAGCTAGTAGAGAAGCCACAGATTAAATACCCAGGTCAAGGCCATGAGAAACTGATCACGTCAATTATATACAGGTCACAGTAAAGTCCTCGGGTCAAAGCTCGAGTATGTTCACGACGTTCAGTACGTGTCTGAGACAAAGGTGATGGGGGAATAACCTCCGTCAGAGGTCATGGCTGTCACCGAGCTGGGTTAAGCTGGGCGACGATAAGCAATGAATAAATTTTCCGGTGAAAAGTCAAGTGTATGGGAAGTGAGTAAAGGTCATAGGTTAGAGAATACGGGAGAGGGAGGTCCTGGATTAGAAGCTATGTGAGAGGTCATGAATAAATGGAGAGGTCAAAGACCAAAGGTTATGCTGAAATGTTATTCTCGTGCTCGAGGTACGGGTTTTGGTGAGAATAACCGAAGCACCGCTGAGTGAGGGTGAGGGGCCTGGTGTGAACACCACTCCCCACTACCTGTGATTGCTTCATCCAGCTGGTGGTGCTCTTAGTGAGCACAAGTGAACACTACTCCCCACTACCTGTGATTGCTTCATCCAGCTGGTGGTGCTCTTAGTGAGCACAAGTGAACACCACTACCCACTACCTGTGATTGCTTCATCCAGCTGGTGGTGCTCTTAGTGAGCACAAGTGAACACCACTACCCACTACCTGTGATTGCTTCATCCAGCTGGTGGTGCTGTTCGTGAGCACAAGTGAACACTCATCCTAGACAAATCAGCCTAGTCGTCACGCTGAACCCACAGGTGGAAGCTACTGTGTGGATCAGTCACCCTGGTGCCCACGAAGGTCAGTGAACACAGATATGGACACTTCCCATGCACGAATTAGCCTAGTCCTACCACTGCTACGTATACCTTCGCCTCATCCCCACCTGGTTTTAGGGGGAGTTACCCCGGTGAGACCCTGGCATATCGGGTTATTTTGTTGTCCCAGTCTCTACAGCAGCCTGGGCCGAGAGAGGGCTAGTTTGGCTGATGATGGAGAAACTTGTACAATTCTCTCAGTTCTGTCTGTAGGACACTTGTCACGTTCCTAAGGTTTACAAAATTCATAGATGAAGGCTGAAAGCTCACGTGTCACTGATAATGACTGTGCTGTGCTTATTTCTGAACTTGTATTTTGTGATTTCGAAAGTGTTATTCTGCGTCTCGTCTGTCACATACGTGATAACTTCAATGTATACATTAAGTACCAACCTCTTAAGTGTCTTCCTTGTATAAATCACAATGCAACTGTGGTGAAAAAAAGTATAATTTTCTTAACATTTCATGATAACCAATATTTCCATGCTGCCAGTCTCTGCTAGGAACGAGCCTCCATCATTTTCTAGCTCAATAGTAACATAGGTTTCAAATGGCTATATCAAAGTATACATCATTGCAAGCGTGAGAATGCTTCGCGATTCCAACTGCATCATCACTGCTTTTTCCTCCCTCGTTCTAAAGTTTTTCAGTAGGTCATTCATACTCATACATTATGTCACTGACTCTTTTCAGTAGGTCATTCATACTCATACATTATGTCACTGACTCTTTTCAGTAGGTCATTCATACTCATACATTATGTCACTGACTCTTTTCAGTAGGTCATTCATACCCATACATTATGTCATTGACTCTACGGTAATCATTGATTCATAACATTCCGATCGGCCGATCAGTACTGCTCTCTCAGGAATGCACACATTTATTCACTGTTGTCTGCTTTACGTAGTGTGATCATAAATTAGGTTGCCCTCCTCCACTCCTCTGCCTTCCTCCAGCGACAACTTGAAGAGTATTTCGATATCGAATGTATCTGCCCACATCTTCATCACATATTTCATCAGGACCACGAGCCTTTCATGGATTAAGAATCTTCCGTTCATGTCTTTTCTGGACATCTGAATGCTTTCCAAAAACTCTTCTCCATTTCATCTCACTGGTGTTGGGGCTAGAGTGTCATCCGCGAAAAAAAAACTTTAATCATGTCGGTTCTTCAGATATCCTTAAATCATCCTCTGTTAACATGGTTTGGTATTTCTCCTGCTCCGTTGACAATATTCCTTTCTAAGTTTCTTAATGCCTCCTTCTTATCCTGCTATTACTCGTTCCTTGCTCTCTTATGCCGTACAAATGCTGGCTGCCATGAGTTCCGACTATATCTTGTCACAGCACATCTCGAAACTCTTGCTTGACATCTTATATGAAGTATTCTTCCGGTTTGCTCACACATCTATTTGAGGCTGGGATATCCATGCTCCCATTCTACTATAAATCTTAGAATCTTTTTTTCACCGCAATGCGCTGCTTCCTGGCTACTGAACTTCAAATTCACGTTACGGTAATTCTTTTTTTAATCTTTGTAGTTTCCACGATCGAAATATATTTCTCTAAATCTTCGCTCTTCTTTATTTCATACTCATTTCTTTTCTTATGTTGAAGGCTCCAGTCACGCGCAAAAGTCCATTTCAAGGCCGGGCCTTAATTGAAATACAATAAAGACAAGGGAAGTATTTACGAATTATGGAGGAAGTGAAAGACCTGTCTTTTGAAGAGTGCCAGGTCACAGTTATTGGTCAAGACATAAGAGGGTAAAGAGTTCCAAATATTCGACGTATAGCGATAGAAGCAGGTATCAAAACGGCCCAATCTTGAGCTGCCAAAGGCCATACAATAATCATGTGACGCAGCAGCTTGCCTAGTATTGCGTGGTCTAGCTAGTGGTGTGGGCACATAAGCAACAAAGTCTCTGGAGCAAAAACCTACAGAAGAGGGAAAGTGAATCAACATTGCGGCGTAGGACAAAGGGGGTCAAGCTTGGAAGCTAGCCTGAGAGTTTATAAGGCTTCGACTCACCTCTGTCAAGTAAGCATACAGAGCTAGAACCACCCCAAAAGTGAGATCAGTACTCCATACAAGGACGATTCAATCCCTTATATAAACGGAGCAACTGATCAGAAGAAAAGTTTCGACATATAAATAGGATATCCAATTTCTTAAAAGGCAGACTTAGATATTCCTGTAATGTGGCGCTTCCAAGAAATAGTGGATATTACAGTAATACCAAGAATTTGCAATGAGTCAAGAGGTGGAATTGCAGAACCAACAAAGGAAAGACAGGAGTGGGGAGAAATTTTCGATACAGAAATGGGTAAAATTTGGGTCTTGGTTGCATTAAACTTAAGATTTTGTACACTCCACTGAGATCCTGTCCAAGTTTGAGTTCACTGAGGAAGTTGTGTCAAGACGAGATGCAGATCGAACGAGAGAAGAGGGAGCAGAATTGAACGTTGAGTCGTCAGCGTATGAGTGCAATTGGTCATTTGTGGAGGAGAGGAAATCATTAAAGAAAAAAGAGAAAAAGTGTAGGGGACAGGACAGAACCTTGAGGGGGAGGCCTGTGCTGACTCGTGTGTAATGACCTATTTATACTGCACGGGGAGGGAACGTTACAATCGCGGGGCCTATATCTTGAACATTCTCTTCTATCATACTACTATGAAAGTATTTCTTTATATATTTGCCGACAATCTTCTTGCATGTATTCATGTTACGTCTTCTGGCTGTCCTGTCCCTATAACTCTAGGAGAACTAGCCACTGTCCACGTCATCGATCTCTCTTCAAATCTTATAAGGTTGTGATCAAGTAAACACTCATTCTTCTCTTGTCCAAGGTGGGAAAATTCAATGCCTTTAGCCTTTCCCTATGACTTAGCTCCCTTAAATATGGTACTATTTTCACTGTTCTCTTCTAGACCTTCTCTACTAGCTCCTTGTGCTTTCTTTCGGCGCGGTGACCAATCTTTAAAAACACATTCTAGTTTAGACCTTACAAAGGATATGAACAGCTTGCTAAATATGTCCTTATCTATATATTTGAGAGTTATTCTGATATGTGCCAGAAGACAGTTTGTCTCCTGTTCTACTGTAGAAATGTGGATGACGTCGACTCCCAAGTTCCTGTCACACATAAAATTCTGACACTTATTTCTCGTGTGTACACTCACAGAATGACAAAGGAGTTCTCGACAGTTGGGCTCCCATCTTAAGCTTTGTCTAACGATGTCTACTGTCGCTTCATTCGCCTTAGCGCCACTATTTTCACAATCTCCACAAAGACGCTCTACGGATGTTCAACTTGTGTTGTATTACTGAATGCCAACAAAGAAACACTGTACGTTCAAGAGACTATACATAACCGTTACCGAGGAAATAAATGAGCGGGCCCTTCTCACGCGCAAACAAGAAAACCCAACTGACAAAAAAAAATTCCCATAAGAAAAGTTTTTTCTGGTATATATACACACACACACACACACACACACACACACACACACACACACACACACACCCACGCGCGCAAGAATATGTGGCCCAAGGTGACAAGAGCCTGAGCTGTGGTTGGTGAGTGTCTAGTTCCCAAGCAAATGAGCCTCAACAGCCGATACCTGGCCCGAGGGAGAGCCTGCTGGCCCTAGTGGTCGGCTGATGGCAGGTCTTCAGGCCGGGGACGAGAAAACCATTAGGTGAGGCAAGGAACGGTGTTGAGGTGGTGGTGGTGGTGGTGGGTAATGAGGTGAGAGAGAGAGCAGGCGGAGGGCCAGGAGTGACGGTAGGTGTGAGTGTGTGTGGTCAGGTTTGGTTATTCAGAGTTCGTGTAAACACTGTACACACACACACACACACACACACACACACACACACACACACGCACACGTTACAGATACAATACCTACAATCAACAGTTGCATCAACATAGTATAAAAAAGCATTACAGATATGAAAGTTGATGTAATCAGACTGATGCCTGCTAACAACGTAGTTATACATTAAACCACGTTGTATAAACTTATTCACTACCGTTTGAATATCAAGAAAATAAGAAAACATTTTATTCAATCACATTCAGTTCCATATACAGCCTAGCCACGCGACGATGTGCCCGACGGTTCGGCTGGCCAACACCTGGGTCTCCCGAGGTTCTGGTCACCATAAGTGCATCTTCCCGACCCCAGACATTCTCCAGCGGCTTATCTAATACGGCAGCTATGGCCTCCCCGGTACTGGAGACACCATAACCGCTAACCAGATAGTGTTTACACGCCAAATAACTTCACCTGACTTGTCTCCTTTCGCCTCCAGCTGCGGTGCTGGCAATATCTTGTGCTGCACTTGCCTCATCGGAACAACGGTGTGTGTTACTCTAAATAAGAAGAATATATGCCACGGAATCTTGAGAAAAGGCAGAGTTCACTAACTGTTCAGGTGCCACATTCCTCACTGCCTCATCGTGAAAGGATTCTCATGAAAGGCTGGGCAGCGAGTTCAATTGACGGAAGAGTGAAATAAAACCTTTTAAAAAGTTCATATTCATTTATTCATGAATTTCAAATGAAACCTTTCTTTATCGGAGAAGTAAATCATTTCAAGTTTAAGGCTGGGAGCCAGGGATCACAGATCAGTAATAATTACGCTGGAAAGCTAAGAGTTTACCATATACATCTGATACATGACTCCTGAGGAAGGACCAAAAGCGTCACATCTGTACCAACTGACTCAGTATACGAAAATAATGTTGATAAAAAGAAGAAAAATTATAAGGGGAGGAAAAATCGAAAAGCCTTTTCAGGAAACAGCAATTTGCCTTTAGAAAAGGAGCAGGTGGTGATAATTCGTTACAACAGGAGAAGGTATAATAAGTTCCACAGGTTAGCGGCGTGACAAAGAAACAGGCATCACATCGACCCACCCTTACGTGGCTGACGGTCACACAGTATTCATGTGACGCAGTGGCTTGCCGAGTATTAAGCGGTCCAACAAATTGCAGAGGCAGGCAATTACCGTCAAGAGCTCACCCTTCCTTGGGCCGTTTAATTTCATACTGTGTACACTGACTTAACAAGTCTGGAAGCAGCCGGCAGTGGTAGCGTACAAGTCGGCAGTGCCATCTACCTACATGGGGCAGGTCCGGCCGCCCCTGAGGCAAGAGAAGCAGCAACTATAACAATAAAGAACAATGACAGAAGTGACACTTGTACGATGCCGGGGACATGGAAGAAATGAACAAAAAAAAAAAATTACGCGGTAGGAGGAGCCCGAGGATCTTGTGGGCACTGAGGAGGACGGGAGACAGAGAGTAATGACCGGTAGTCAGACATATTTCCACCAGGAGTCTCACCTGCCGGCTGGTACAAATGGACGAAAGAAGAAGCCTGAACCACAAAAGACTTTCAGGTCTGATACGACTACACATCTCCCTTAACGTAGGTATCAGACTTCAGGAAAGGTGCTGCCCTTGAACATGCTGCCGGGGATAATTTAGAACTACCTAACATCCTTGGATCATGTTACAAGACAGCAAACAAGTGGTGGTGATGTGCCAGGCACCTGTTCCAAAACGCCTCCACTTGCTAAGACTTAAGATGTGGAAAAATGAAGTTAAATCTCACCTGTGCAGGCTGTCCAATCTACAGCTGCCGAGCGGGACGAGCTACTACTGCTACACTGAGTCCGACGACAAAATGTGGAACAAAAAGAAGAGACAAAGACGAGCCAGTGATATTCACACTAAGGATAGGAACCGTGGAATACTTGAAACACAAAATACAAAGAATCATGTCAGCTCTAGCCGTCATTCCTCAGAATACTCAAAATCATACTTGGGAACCTGCTCCCATCCTCAATAAACTGTAGATACAAGCCCACATCTCCTCATCAAAGCCGTGGTAACAATGGCAAGTTCACCTGAAAATGAGGCAATAGGCCCTCCAAACCCTCTACATTATACGGAGGGACAGACCTCTGTGCTTTAATCACGTACCCGGACACGCAGACCACAACTCTGACCCCAGGAATCAGATACGGACGAGGATACAAAATCTATGGACACACCTACATCTGCTCAAATTAGCCTCCAGGTCTAGCCTGAGATCCCTCTCAGCTTGCAGTGGCTTATATAGTTTGCTGTTGTTGGAAACCTTTAGAACAAGCCCTGCAAGTTGCAAATTATGCATGACTATCACACGCGACATCTCTTTCCATATGACGAGGTTAATATCTTGACGAAAGTATCCTTTAAGCTACAGCTGATGAGTGCACCTGCAGGGGAGGTCCCCATTAACTGTATACCGACGCATAAAGGATCTGAGCAGCTAAGTTAACAATTAGACAATGCACAAACCTAGAAGACGAACCAGACCATCACTTTAGCAAAATGTTAAGACGAACCAGACCATCACTTTACCAAAATGTTAAGACGAACCAGACCATCACTTTAGCAAAATGTTAAGACGAACCAGACCATCACTTTAGCAAAATGTTAAGACGAACCAGACCATCACTTTAGCAAAATGTTAAGACGAACCAGACCATCACTTTAGCAAAATGTTAAGACGAACCAGACCATCACTTTAGCAAAATGTTACAACCAGACCATCACTTAGCAAAATAGACGAACCAGACCATCATTTTAGCAAAATGTTAAGACGAACCAGACCATCACTTTAGCAAAATGTTAAGACGAACCAGACCATCACTTTAGCAAAATGTTAAGACGAACCAGACCATCACTTTAGCAAAATGTTAAGACGAACCAGACCATCACTTTAGCAAAATGTTAAGACGAACCAGACCATCACTTTAGCAAAATGTTAAGACGAACCAGACCATCACTTTAGCAAAATGTTAAGACGAACCAGACCATCACTTTAGCAAAATCTTAAGTCAAAACGCCAAACATTTCCATTGGACTATCACGAGCGGGAGTGTTGTAATTTCTTACCATTGAAGAAAAAATATTTTTTCTTGATATATATATCATCGTTGTTATTAGTTTATAAACATCATATTTTTCATGCAGTAAAGGTATCGTAATCTGTTTCAGATCTATTGCTTTCAATGTGTCATGTACCATATTCTTATTTTTTTTTCTACAATCATCATTGCTATGATTCACCGCGGAAGATTTCTGACGTACATTTCACATACTGTTATGCAGTAACTTTTTTCTTTGCTCGTGGGTCGAGGGTCTTCTACATAACCAGTCTTCTTCACCAGTGGCAGCAGATATCCAGGTCTGGCGGTACAACTGTACCTCGGCTGACAAGAGTTCATAAGCTTGCCAGATCCGATGCAGCGACGCCAGGGGATATGCTCCTCATCTTTGACCTGCTCATACTGATCAAGGCATCAAGCCGTATGAGGCCTTATGCAACGATGTTATTGACTGACGATTTATACTGGTCTAAAGGTGACAGTTGGGGTGACGGGTCACCACCTGTAGGGCCATCAGTTTCCCATATTTACAAGAGCCTTAAATAATCACAACACTGACTCTCAAGGCACGTTTTCTGCATCTCTATTTTGATTCTTAAGCTCCAGTCATCTCCAGACTTCACTTTCCCATTTTCCAAATTCTCTCCAGCTTACTGTACAATTCTACGCGGTTAGATGGTGAAGAATATCGCCATTTCCGCTAGAAATAGCGACCCTGTGGTACGGGTTCGATGACCACATAAAGAATTACTTCACAATGCTTCGAGAGACAAATGAATCTAATATCAGACAATACGAGACCCTGCTAGTGAAAAAGGTGAAGTCAATGACTTGTCCAGCCAAAGTTATGCATCTTCTGGATCTGGAAAATGATTTACTGACGTGAGGTGTGAAGTACTGGGGTACACCACGCGAGACCCAGGCGGTGCAGGTGGGACCATTCAACAGTTGTGGGAAACAACGTACTTCAATTTTTCTCTAAAAAGGCGATGAAAATCACGACTATAAATTCTTCCTGCAAACATCTTAACAACGATCTAAAGTATTGTACCAACCTCCTAATCCTCTACCAAAGAAGCTTAAGAAGTTGGAGCACATCTCTGACTCACTTATGAGCACCTGACAGTCAAGCGGACGCTAAGAACACCACACCCTCACCACTTTAATACTAGGAATATCACAGTAAACAGACATTTAAATAACTTGTCATCTCGCGTGACCACTTTCTAGATCATAATATTTGAGCTACAAACTGGATATTCACTCCTTTTTCTCTGGCAATCTTTGAAATAAGCAGTCACTCGCAGTTACATAGAAGGAGGAACGTACGTGACAGTGTACTCTGGTGGATCTGGCTAACCATAGAATGGAAATGGACAGTGTGGCCAGGTCTGCTGGAGGTGCCAGCCTACGACAAGTCTGCGGCACACCACCCACCTAGGTGTTGTCAGCACATACAGTATGTCACCCTCTGTTATGAGCTGAAACGTCAAACCTGGGGCGTATTGCACCCATTACCATACTGTATCTTTATTTGTTTTACACACACACACACACACACACACACACACACACACACACTTGTCTCGCTAAACAGATCGCCCATACCCACACTAGGTCCCTGCCTGAAAGCCCATTAATGGCTGACACATCTACGACCGTTAACAGTAAAGATAGTTACGGAATTCTGATCATTTACGAGGGCATTCTGTAGATTGATATGCCAAGGCCGAAGAGGTTAACAAGTGTAACTTGACAGAAGAAAGACAGTAAACGGTACAGACAGTACTGCAACTGTCTAAAGAATGTCAGCCGTTTCCTGTACACAAAAGAAAAATGGCGGGAGACAAAACATATAATCAAAAGAAGACAAAAGACGTCAAGGAGGGGGGACAATACCTGTTTGGAGAGCGTGCGGTGCGGGCGGAGTGATCTGGCCGCCCGCTCCATGTTTGGGCTGCCTGGAGCACTGGTGGACCCGTTGTGCACCACTATGGACGGTACTGAAACACAACGAACCACATTTAAACATCCAACACAATATAACATATAAGCATGCATAAACCTTTTCAAATGTTTACAAATTTACCTGTTTGGACGTACAGACTTAATATAATACATTAATATACAATGTGAATCATTTTTTCATCTTAAAAAGATATTCTCATGAATTATATATTCCACATCTGGTAACAGTCAGGGTAAAAAATACAATACAACAAATAACAAGTAACTAAAGTAGAATTCTGAGGAAAAATATGATCTCAACATTATAGTAAATACACTTTAGTCCTGTGTACATAAGTGAACTACTACATCCAAATGATGACAGCTGTGGGAATATTTCCCCTATTTTCATCTTCAATTTACCTTTTTCGTTTTAGTAATCCTGTGTTCGGGCCTCTTATGTTTAAATTCTACCTTATTCTTTCCGTTCATCCGTTTCTGCACAAGATACTAACAGCCAATATATTCCTAATAATCACGTATGTTAGACACTTAGTGAGACTTATTATTACTATCATTACCACCGAGGAATATATCATCTCTGTCCGGGATGTTCTTCAGCTAGCGAAGAAAATGGCTGTTTCCAGAACATTTCAAATCACGTTACGTACACGAAACAAGTTTCGTTTGACTAGGCTGACCCGACCGAGTCCTTCCGGAAGTGGGAGGTCACCTCCCAGGCTGTTGACACAACTCTACAAGTTTTAATGATGTTTAATATGACGCTAAACACACGGAATTTTTTCTGAAAAATGACAGGAACGAAATTTCATATATAAAATTATCTCAACTCTTCTTCGAAAGAGGGTGAGTGACCTCCACACCTTCATGATTATACAACAAACTAAAACTAAACACACGTGAACCTGGACAAATGGAGGATTGTGCCCTTGTCAAACCGTCACAAATGACTGGTGGTAACACACTGTCACACTCGTCACTGACCCACGGGTAACACTGTCAAAACAAGATATATATGGCCATAAATATGATTTCCAACCTTAACAGTCATTGCAAGAAATGATAAAACATCTCAAATTATCGAATACAAATGGGAACAAAAAGTACCTGATGAATAATTCTATGTGGGTCATAACTGGTGCCATCTGTGCCCCAGCAACACCCGCCTTCACCACCAAGCTTCTCTACACCCGTGAAACTTCCATTGATTCATGCTTGATAACTTTTCTGTCCAGTTTCCACAATTACATTTTTCTCTTAATCTGATTAATCATAGGCTTGTAATGTGGCTAACACGGCCTGGCAAGATTCTCAAGTTGTAGCACAATGAGATGACACATCTCATTAACTTGGTTAACACTGAACACTAATTAGTATTGATGAACAAGCTAAAAAGTGCGAACAAATTCAGTACTACCATACAACACCAACACTATCAAGTCTTGTAGAGCTCTATTCCTTACAATTACGACTGAAGCTACGAAAAATAAAAGGAAAAAAACATTCAAATCAAAAGGTTTACTGTAGACAAAGATAATTTTCGATGAATACCGAAAGTTACTCATTGTTTCCAGAGAACATTCTCACTTCGTTCGGTAGCTCGACTAAGGAGTACTAAATAATCAAATGGCCACATCAGCGCACAATTTTACTTCCGTTTATCCAAGAGGAATCCTTCAAAGTGTCCTTATCATCAGAAAAACAAAGTTAGGATATAATGCATGACTCCAATACAAGTAATTTAAATCAGGCTCCAACTTTGCAGAAAGTTGCCAAAGATTCATTCTTTTTGAAACTGCCAACATGAGACGGACAAAAAAATAAGCGCCAGTCGCGGCCATCTGAGATGGTAAGTGGAATAGAGTACCTTAAGAGATACAGAAGGCAGAAGACAGCAATATGAGCCCATCAGATGATTGCAGACCTAACGCTCAAGGTGGAAAGTTACAGGAAGGAGAGACGAAGGCAGGAGAATTCTACAGCTTCGCCGTTCATGGGAAGGTGCCATGACGGGCAATCTTTGTGTGGTTGGCTTACAAGCAGAAACTAAGGAAGCAGCAGCCAGTCGCGTGCCGCGGGATCTATGCCTTTATAGCTGGAGCACATGCAGGTAGCTCGCTAACGACAGACAACGAAATAATATCAGCAGAACAGAGGAGAGGGTTAAAGACGTCTGGGCAGACGGGAGGTGAAGGTTCATGAGAGGTGATAGCTGGAGTGCTGCACCAGGCTACTGATAACAATCGAAGAAAGAAGGATGAAGAGCCACCTGGTATTTGGCAGGTGATGCGAATAAGAGTCTTGCAGAGTTGTAATACACCTTACCACAATTTTGTACTTCGTCCTCATGCATATCCAGAGGTCATGTATGCTCCTCCCTCCCGTGAAGGCCTATTTAACGATCTGTAGTTCAAACTTCTGACATTTGTATGACGTTTGAAATACGGATAACGCTGAGAAACTTCACAGAGAAATTTTTATAAGATAATGAGGTTATTTTGTTGACAAGAGCAAAACAAGTAAACAAACAGCGCAAGATTGTATCCACACACACACACACACACACACACACACACACACACACACACACACACACGACTTTAGAGTAGAATTCACAATGCAATACTCTGACCACACGGCAAGGCCACCCCTCCTGACATTGCTCTGCAGTGTCCACCGATACGTCATGATGGAAGGTTCAGATTTCCATGAGAAAAAAAAAAATCTCTTACAGAAAAAGATATACTTTAGTGACATCTACGCATAAACAGCAGCCACTGTGTAATTTTCGGATACCAATTCTAAATATTAATCTTTAATATGTAAAAATAGCAAAGGGAGGTTTTTGGCCTCCAATACGATTAAACGCCAGGATAAACTTTAACAAACGAGACAGTTTTCTCTGTGGAAGCTCCCCTCCCTCGTACGGTCTTTGTACCAGACAAAATTGGTCAATAATTTTCGTGGCGAGTCGCCTCGGGACCTGCTTATCCCACAGCTCCACCGCCGGGATGGCTGACGGTGTGTCAGACTCCGGTGTGATATGCCAACGTGTCTCATTAAGATGAAACGGTTGGGTTAATTACTTTTTAGAATTAGCTAACAAAGTTAATACGGGAATCTTACTCAGTTAATTAACCGATTCATTGGCAACTAGTTAACTAATCAATCGGAAAAGTTAATCAACTACCTCAACACAGAGATCTGGTTAGTTCAGCCTTGGCCATATCAACTTCCTGGGTCATGAAGGCCGTCAGTGTCAAGCTACAGTCACCAAACAGTCACCCCAGGTGCTCATCCTCCGTCACTGTCAAGCTACAGTCATCAAACAGTCACCCCAGGTGCTCATCCTCCACTCAGATCTCGTAGATAAGCTGTGTGTGTGTGTGTGTGTGTGTGACGTGGAAAGAGTTTTACACCCGTGTTCCTCCGTCTCTTCACCTTGTATATATGTACCAAGACTTTATTCCTATGTCTATACACAGACGTAAGATACACACAAACCAGCATGATGTCTGGATGACACGTGACTGGACCTCCGTCTTCACACAAGACTGTCAACTTGAAACGAATATCATTGTGAGAAATATGGATAACTTTACAGCGAACTGTGGACGGTGACTAACTCATGTTTCCCACGTTGCCCATGGTCACAGGGTCGGGGCTGAGGTCGAGTAAGTTAAACACGACCATGACACTGACCAACACGACCATGACACTGACCAACACCACCATGACACTGACCACCATGACACTGACCAACACGACCATGACACTGACCAACACCACCATGACACTGACCAACACCACCATGACACTGACCAAACCAGCACTTAGTTCTATCTTCTGAAGAAACTTAACGGCCATCCCGTTTGTCAGACAATTGCTAAATATATTTCACGCCAGAGGCAAGCGCAGGCAAAATTATGGAAAGGCAACTGAAACATTAATCACAAAGAGATGGCGGCGCAAGCCAACTGAAATGAAACCCTTGAAATATTTCGAAGTCTCAAGAAGTGGGGCAACCTGCAACCCTGCTGCAATCGCATGCCACTTTCCTGCCCAGCATAATGGGTAAAGTAGCTATCAGCACCAGGTCAGGTCACAGCCAGGCCATAGCAATAACCGAAGCCTGGTAGATTACTCTAGATATTTGTACCATGAGTGCCTACAATCTCTTCCACTACCTCCGTACATCACAACGTGGGGCAGGTGTGGTACTATTTTTGTCACAAAGACATACGTCCAGCCCAGCTGACAGTTAACATGCCTGAGGGTCTGGAAGTATTATGGGTTCAAGTTTCGCGCTTCCCGAATAGGAAGCCACTTGTGAAACATCTTACCTACACCTCTGACATACTCAGGACGAGGTACCCTTGTTTTAAGCTTGTGATACATGGGGTTTCCAAGGAATAGATACCATCTTCAAACAACAGCCACATCTTTCTCAGATTGTCCACTTTCCCACCCATGGACAAAACACTCCTGACCTGGTCCTTACTGGCATGGCTGACCACTACATACCACCCGATCCTCTCCCCACTGTCGGACGCTACTCTTAACAGCGTTGCAGTCCCCCGCCCCACCATCTCCCAATACAAGCGGGCAGATGCCAAAACTTATCGGCCACCTACTGACTCTGCAAAGCGAAATTTCGATGGGTGTGCAACACGTCATTACTAGACTGAGGGGACCAACGAAGACGATGCTGAAATAATGTGGGTTAAGTATCACAAAACCTGCAGCCAGGCCTACCAACACTTCTTTCTCCGGAAGACGGTCACACTACACCCGGCGGACGCTCCCGAGATCACCCACCACATTAAGCGACTTACGCAACAGCGAAATCGAGAACAGTCGCAACAACGACCTCTAACATCGCAAGAAAGTGCAACGCGAAGTAGAGTCGCGAAGAAGGCCTATAACTAACCAAACGCGGTGCGGCATTTAAAGCAGGCCAACATGGGTCAGTAGTATATGATATGATAGAATAACTAACTGGCTGGGACAAGCGAAGGCTCTCCCCCTTCCCATGTGTAGATCACATTTGCAATGAGGAGGATGCACAACAATTCAACAACTACAATGTCAATATTTGCCAACCATTACCACTCCACAACTCGACGTCATCTTCCTCCCAGCATACCTACCAACTTCCATCTCCCCCAACACAGTAGAAGAATATCAGAAACTAAGCGCCCTCAGCGTCATAAAACCAGACGCTCAACCACACCCATAGATCTTTCAGAGAAACTATACAAGGAATTCTTCAGCTACACCGCTGACCGCCAATGTCGCACAGCTTGAAAGACAGCAGATGCCACTCCACTAACCATATCCACCAACCCAGAATTTCTTAACAGCCTATGATGACCTCTTGCAATCACTCCTATCCCAAGTCTGGTGAAAGTTTCGTTTGACTGGGCCTATGATAACACTGTTGATTCACCAGGTCCTTAGCAGTTTGCAAACATGAAGTCTTCTTCCATCACTCACTGCCTTTTCAGCCTCCTAGACTCCGTTTACCGCGCCTTGGAGAAACTAAAGACCTCTGGGCGACACCAAACCGTCCCCTTTAGGGGAGCCACATCTGCACCACTACCTTTAAGATGCGGTGTACCACAGGGCACAAAGATGGGGCCGCTCTGCTTCCTCATCCTGAAGGACACAAACCACAGCTGGAAGTACGTTGACGAATCCACCTTAAGCGTCACTATCAACAACTCTCTTGACTTTAGTGCCCTTGAGCACATCATCAACATCTCTAAATTCTAGAGTGAACTACAGCCAACGACTAAGATGATGCACATCAACCTGGGCGCGGACTTCATCCTGTCCCCTGACATCACCCTGGGCCCTGACATCCTCTCGGTGGTCAGAGACATAAAACTTTTGGTGTCAGAACAGAAGACTGTTTAAGTTGCGTGTCATGTCAACACTATCATCAAATCTACCTCATAACGCGTATACCTTCTCCTCCGACTAAAATCACTACGCATTCCACCATCCGAGCTCAAGAATGTCTATACCATCTTCATTCTACTTAGGTTCACCTTCGCCTCTCAAGCCTAGCCCTCCTCGCTAACAGATACACAGAGCAACCAGCTAAAAAGAGTGCAGAAAAGGGCATGCAGAATCATCCTGTGGCCCTTCTTACACCACCTAGAAAGAGGCCCTCATCTCGCTAAACCTGTTCACCATCTCCGACAACACCCGGAGCTCATATGGCAGTTTGGCAATACACTGCTGGTACATGCCCGTTAAAGAGACCTCACTTTTCTGTTAGTCTGGCTATGTGATATGTCACCTAGCGCATTACTGTGACTATTCATTACTTAATGTTAAATCAAGTTCATAATGTATAAACCACACCATTTACTATGTAAATATCTTTGTATGTCTGCCACCCAGGCTATCTAAATGTACCTTAACCATATACTTATCCAACTCGAGGTAATATCCAAATTACCCTATGTATGACGTGTTAACTAATTACTATCATGATTTCCCCGTTCAATAATATTTGTAACACCTCAACTGAGTATTTTCTGCCAATTGAGTGCCTAAATCCAATAAACTTAATCAATTGTCTATTTACTTATTTATCTCTCATTTACGCGCAAACACCAGCTTAAGCCAGTACCCATTCATCGACCGTCCTGAGGGAGGGGTGAACACCTAGATTGGGTGTTGGCCGACTGCCACGCCCACAGTTCGAGCCCATGTGGGTCTGACCCTGGGCTGGCTATGATGATTCATGGTCAGACATTAACCACTCCACCATAGAGACACCCGTGTGTGTGTGTGTGTGTGTGTGTGTGTGTGTGTGTGTGTGTGTGTGTGTTATAACTAACTGTGAGCATTATTTGTTTGTTACAGGAAGAGAGTTTTACACTCGTGTTAACGCGTCTCTTTACCCTGATTATATGTACCGTATCTTTACTCTGTAACCCTGGGGATAGGGGAGAAAGAATACTGCCCACGTATTTCCCAAGTGTCGTAAAATGCGACTGAATGGGGTTGGGAGCAGGGGACCGGAAATCCTCCCCTCCGATGTTACTTTTCCTAAAGAAGGAACAGATAAGTGGAGTGAATGAGGATTTTTCCCCTCTAAGGCTCAGTCATCTGTTCTTAACGCTACCTCGCTAACACGGGAAATGGCGAATATGTATCAAAATAGAAATTTTTTTCCTCTGTATATGTATGCTTACACATAGACGCCCTTGCTTAGGTCTGGTACCCATTTTATTGGACAGCTCCTAGGGGAGGATGAACAGCTGGGTGAACTGTGGACCAGCTAACGCAACCAGGAATCGAACCTATGCGGGTTTGGTCCTAGGTGGCCTGTGCATGCGTGACGGTTAGAAACTCTAACCGCTACATATGGTAATCCACACACACACACACACACACACACACATACACCCACACACACGTTTCGTCACCGCACTTCAAAAAGCACAAAGAACAAACAGAGGTGGTTAAGAGGATGGTAGTAAAGAAGGCGCCAGTATTAAGAAAGCTGACTTACAGGCGGTGTACATGTGTGATGGATCGCTCCGCAACGGCGTTACATAACTATTCTTCAAAATAAAACATCCGACTTGTTTTGAAATAATCTATACATAACGAATTCAGTAACTGTTTGGATTTAAAACGATAGATAAGTTTCAACAGAATAACATTATACGAATTTTTTTAGTGACTTTAAGCAACAATCTCATGATAATTTTATGCATTCCACTCCCTCTTCATCTACAAATTAACCCCTGCTTACTGGGAAGTGTTAGAGGCCTTAATTATGCCCAGCAGGAAGGAGGGAAGAGTGAGGGGCGAGTGGGTCATAACCTTTGTTTTCAAACCAATCTAACGAAGTCCACAGTGAACAATTCTTAGAAAGATACAAGTCAGAACAACCAGAGGACACTACAACAAGATCAAGAATGAAACTCGTTTGAAAAGATGTAAAAACGAAAAAGAAAAAAAAGCGGACAACACAAGATTAGTTGATGAATGGCATAAACTGATTGAGGAAACTGTGAATGTGGACACCAAACTGAAGCTTAGAAAGTTGTATGACAGTATCGAAGTTTAGGAGACGATGCTTATGAGTATAAAGTACAGTACAAATAATACACACACACACACACACACACACACACACACAAATAGGGGTAATGAAGAACTCTACCCCCGAGTTGTGTGTCCATATCATGAACACTACAACGTTACTTGTTAATATGACTTCATAATCACAAAGTTCCCGTTTGTTCATCATCAAGGTACTCAACCAAATTTTCCGGCGAGTTAGCAGGTTTTCTCCCAGGCCGACACAACCAACTTTGTGGTGAGTTAAGCGACCACAATGTACGTCTGCAAGCGTCACTCTAGCTGTTCGATAAAACACCAAGAAAAGTTTCAGTGGCATGTGCATAATTAGAGAGCAGCGAAATGTTACCACCACCCACCTTCTCCATACGACCGCAAGATAAATCTTAGTCTGCCGTAAACTCTCTCGCTGCTCAAGATGCCATGAAATTACCAAACAAAAAGACCAAAGTTATCCGTAGCCTGGACTTGCAGTTTCACAGTGTTCATACGATTGTTTATCCTCAAACAAAAAGAAAAAAAAGAGAAATAAATGATGTATTTGTTGTGTAAACAGCAGTGGTGCTCTCCTGGTTTGGTAACCAAAGAGACTGGCCATAAACATCAAAGTATATCTGTAACACCGTCACTCACATGGCATTACTCGAGCAACACTCCTCCTTACAGAGCTGGCAAAGACAGCCACAGATCTAACTGTACCGTTCGCACACCTACACGAATTTGGTCAACGGAAAAATATAAGCGTTGGGCACATGACCCTCCGCCCCCAAGGGTCTACAAACAAACCTGCAGGTGTGACTAACGTTACGTGTCTTCCATACACTTAACACAATTTCCTCCCTAACAAGACACTGTTGCCTGCTGAAAGTTACCATCTTCAAAGAACGGCGTCTTATGCTGAACGAGGCTGCGTTATCGCAAGCTGTGCCACTTACACGTTTGACGAATGTCTTGACTTGAGGGAGAACAGCAGTATGTTCCGTACTGACACGATGAGGAAAAAGTTATGCCATCGCCACATATGGTGATAGTTATGACCATCCTGACACTCACTACCAGCAGCCTGTATCAATTCTTAGCCAATCTACGAAGCATTGGATTCTCATCACCACATTAACATTCCAATACTTGGCACGACACACTGCTTATCTCTATGTATACCCTGTATGCCAGGGTCATTATCAGTAAAGGCTTCCAACACTAGCCTGACACAGAGTCTCCCCATCTACACTTGGCCAATACAGCCAGAGCCTCCTCATCCACACCAGCCACTTCATCAAACGCGACAAACACAGAGGCAACTGAATAATGCTACACAGTTATCTCGTGTTGTCCAAGCGGCTTATAAAGGCAAGTTTCCCAGTCAGGCACGAACACCCACCTCCATCAGCGATTAGCCATCACAAATCTACATCAGAGGGCCGTAAGACCCCACGCACGGCGAGTTTATGAAGAGGATGGCCTTGGCAGGGGAGTCCAGCAGGCAGGGGAGCCGGACAGCCTCGACGCAGAGCCCCGGTCCGTACCGTCGTCCACGCGGTTCACTCAGCCATTGAAGCATTAGTGAGGGGCGGCGTGCGATGTGTGTCAGCAGTGCGACTGTGCGCCAGTAAAGGTCAGAGCGTCCCAGGGTCTTACCTTTACTAATTCACAAGTTCCTCACACTTTTACCAGCAGTTCACCTTTACCTGGTTGTTCATCACTGTTCCAACTGGCCCTTGTAAACCATGTTATCAAGTGAGCCCGTTCGGTGGGGTTCACATGGGCACCAAGGCTGGGTCTGGTGGGTGAGCGTGGCACCAGACCCGCCACGCCTCACCACTGTACCTGGCTGCACTCATGAAGAAACCAACGAGAGCCCGGCCACGTGCGAGGGAAATGAAGTCATGGTGAGTATACACTTTGGTGTATCTACATATAAACTCAAGGTATGTTTTCAAACTCATCCTGCCATCCATGTTGGGGCCGTCATCGAAGGACAATATCACCATGCTAAATGTATGTTCTGTGTTGGATTCTTCATCGCTATTTTACAAGTGAAACTTCTTTTTCTCATCTGTGTTTCTCTGAACGATAGAATCTAAAAAGATCCAATCCACTTTATTTTCCTAGCAGTGTATTATCAGTGCATCATGAGGTACAGTTATGTACTAACTGTACATGGAAGTTGTCAAATTATCATCATTTTACCAATAACTGTGCTATCGTTCTTACTGCCTCCTGGAGACACACACACATCATGGGCAGCATCCTGCCATTACCAGTTTTCCCATGACGAATCCTCTCAACTCACTAACAATTAGTTTAATCTCAGTGAAACTACATTATGCAGACAGAGCGAGCAGATGTACTCGTGCTTTTATCTTTAACTTCAGGTAATACATGAAGGTGTCATGCAAAAGTCCCTGCAGTAGCCTCACACTGTGTCAGACACAGTGTGAGGCACTACACGTTATCGTCCTCGTTCCTCACTTACCTCACATTTCTATAACTTTTCCTGCACACACACACACACACACACACACACACACACACACACACACACAGCGAGGCAACGTTAAGAACAGACGACTTCACCTTTGAGGGAAAATCCTCACTTGCCCCCACCCTTCTCTGTTAAGAGACAGGACAACACAAGTATAGACCCCCTGCCTATAACATACACACAGAGCAATCAAACACGTTCCCAGCAACCCACACAATCCTCAAGTATTGTCCGTGGTTTCGTAAGTGGAGCGCGTGAACACCCACTGGCTCGCCGGTCCAAGGAAAGTGGTATGACGGTGAAGATCACTGTCGCATCTGCATTCTTAATCACAACACTCCCGTCTCTGTTGTCTGAGAGACCTCTCCCTGCCCACATGGGAAATACTATGGCACTGAAGTAAGAATATACGCTACCCCGCAACCCAATACTCAGTGTCTCTATCATATTTGCAGTTCGCCTTCGTACTCATTCACCTGGTTTAACACACAGAGGAAAAAATATCTGTCAAGATTATCAGAGGAATATCTACAAACATGAATATCGAATGATTCAAGAATTTCGTAGGTAATTTATATATGATCCCAGGTCCACAGTTCCTACTTCTTCCTGATAACGTAAAAAGAAATTAAAAGAGAGAGAGAAATTAAGGCCAATGGACTCTCTCTCTCTCTCTCTCTCTCTCCACCCCCCCCCCCACCCACCCACCCACACACACACACACACGCCTCATAAGTACATAAATCAGATGGACTCAGGTGATGGTCTTCGCACGTTCCTGGCTTCCGCGATTCTCTTGTAAAACGTAAGGGACTTTTTTTTTTTAAGTATAGGTAAACGCCTGCTATTTACACATGAAAATTAACTTTTGAGAAAATTATTTTCTTGAGCAATTAACTGTACTTTAAAATTTCTCTCGTCAATAAACATACCAATCAAATGAAGATACAAAAACACAAATGAAAACTGAATCGTCCAATAAAACGTCACATGTTGCCAGTGGGCAACAAGTGAAGGTTTTGTTAGTAGACTCGTCCCTGGGAGGCCAGCACTCCTCAATACGCTCTATCAGATTCTAAAATCGGTCGTAACTGTGAAACCTGAGTAACGGAGAGTTTATTGCTACATGTTCTTACCGTAGAATCATACAGCTGAGTAGGTCTTCAGTACATATAAAGAATGGTGTTCCCGTACACCTACCACAGGGAGTCACTATATATACTTAACTAAAAACATTATCGGCTTTATACGATAAATTCTCACTATTTCCCCAGCTGGACATGTTCCTGCCGTCACCGTTATACACCCCAACCAGGTATTTTCTATTTTTTCATTTACGAAATCATGCATATGTCTTTTTATTTTTCATTGTAGCTGATAATAACTTACATGCAAAGTAACACACTAGAGCACACTACATGGATTTCGCAGGAGAATGCACAAAGTAACCACAACCAGACAATATAACTATTTTTCTTCCTCTTCAAATAATAACAATGCCAGGGAAGTATACCAGAGTACACCACAACTCCTGCCTTGCTAACCGACCGTCCAGCATGGAAGACACACGACTCTTAATAATGAAACTCCCCAAACATAAAGATCAGTTCTCTCGTTACAATTGGTCGTAAAGGCGTTGAAATTTACGATTATCAAGTATACCTTCAATGTAAAGAATAATAACATTACAATTTACGATTATCAAATATACCTTAAATGTAAAGAATAATAACATTACAATTTACGATTATCAAGTATACCTTCAATGTAAAGAATAATAACATTACAATTTACGATTATCAAATATACCTTAAATGTAAAGAATAATAACATTACAATTTACGATTATCAAGTATACCTTCAATGTAAAGAATAACATTACAATTTACGATTATCAAATATACCTTCAATGTAAAGAATAATAACATTACAATTTACGATTATCAAGTATACCTTCAATGTAAAGAATAATAACATTACAATTTACGATTATCAAATATACCTTCAATGTAAAGAATAATAACATTACAATTTACGATTATCAAGTATACCTTCAATGTAAAGAATAATAACATTACAATTTACGATTATCAAATATACCTTCAATGTAAAGAATAATAACATTACAATTTATGATTATCAAATATACTTTAAATGTAAAGAATAATAACATTACAATTTGAATGTGATCCCCATCACTTTCGTCAACTTCGTAATCTGAGCAAGAGGCAAGAGGCATAATGTGCGGCCCATAGTGTCATAAACGCATGAACACGAAGGATTGTCTTGTCCACACACACACACAAATCTTTATCCACTTGCATTGTTTACCACGGTAGTCATAAAAGTTTTGAAAATCACATTTGCTCTATGTATGTCACGAGAAAAATCACCAATATCTGCCAGCACAAAGTAATTCATAAAATGATACTTTCATTTACGAATAATATTATTCAAATTGCCGTCAGCTAGCAACAAAAACTATATATCTAGCACTTTTTGTGGCGTCGCATGCCAAGCTACCACAATAAAAACAATAATAATAATAATAATAATAATAATGATAATAATAATAATAATAATAATAATAATAATAATCATATAGAAGGAACAAGTTAGGCGCCTCAGTCGGGCACAGTGAGACAGATCGGCCATCACAAAGTCAAGGCGTAACGTCACACCCGCAGCTGTTCATGGTCGTGACACTCACATACCAGTAGTTAACCTCGTATCTACCTCGACAGCTTGATGATTTCGCCCAAATGACAGCCATCGAAAACAACACTATTAAGAGAGAACCAGTGAAGACATTATAAAGGCTGAAGTATGTGGTGGAAACGGCACAATCAACATGCAGGCCTTGTTTACGTGAAGCACAAGGGTATTCGAACTCTTACCTCAGAGGTAATAACAAGGAGGAATAACTTGGCCGGGGGATAAGTGAAATCGTGACGTGTGTGTGTTCCTCTACTGTCACAATGACACCTGATGCCTGGTCAATATATACCCTCAGCGGGGAGGCTGATGCGCTTTACAGATTCCACATGAACAACACACGTTTGATGGAACGACAACTTGTACCGCCGGGCCTGTTGCGACCAAAATGTTGCCACTGGGTTAGCCAGTGGGTCAGACATTTATATCTCGGTGATTTTAAGCACGCCTATGTAACATATAAAGGAAAAGGGAAAGAATTTATGTCACTCAGAATGCGACCGTGTAAGATTTCAGAACTAATATTTGGAAGTGACGAAGTGACACTTATGTTGACATGAAATACGGCAGTGTTCCACCACCGTGTTTTGTTGCGTCTGGATCCTTTGGTGAATACGAATCACCTCATAACTCTTACAAATCCTGTAGCCGGATTAGACGAAGTGATCTATACTCCATCCTGTCCACATGTTGTCCAATATAACCCTCACTCAGCGGGAAAATGATCCAGAAAAAACAAAATGTGAGAAACAAAATCATTCTCAGACCTACCTATCCATACTACTCATACAACGAACTGAGTACGTCAAGTCTTAAGAAATAATATCGAATGTCTTGATCTTCATCCGGTCAATTATCACCGATAACCGTTAGGGGTAAAATCCGTCACTTTCTTGTATCTTCAGTACTAGCTACACAACACATTACTAACATGGGGACATTACAGATCGCTGGTCATGAACAGTGAGACACATCAAAACACTGGAACACTTCAGATCACCAACCATAAACACTAGGACACCAGAACACAAGTCATGAACACTGAGACGACCCACTGCCTACATAACTACGTGAACACTAGGACACCAGAACACAAGTTATGAACACTGGGACGACCCACTGCCTACATAACTACATGAACACCGGGGCACCAGAACACTAATCATGAACACTGAGACGACCCACTGCCTACATAACTACATGAACACCGGGGCACCAGAACACTAATCATGAACACTGGGACGACCCACTGCCTACATAACTAAATGAACACTGGGGCACCAGAACACTAGTCATGAACACTGAGACGACCCACTGCCTACATAACTACATGAACACTGGGGCACCAGAACACTAGTCATGAACACTGAGACGACCCACTGCCTACATAACTACATGAACACTAGGACACCAGAACACAAGTTATGAACACTGGGACGACCCACTGCCTACATAACTACATGAACACCGGGGCACCAGAACACTAATCATGAACACTGGGACGACCCACTGCCTACATAACTACATGAACACCGGGGCACCAGAACACTAATCATGAACACTGGGACGACCCACTGCCTACATAACTACATGAACACTGGGGCACCAGAACACTAGTCATGAACACTGAGACGACCCACTGCCTACATAACTACATGAACACTGGGGCACCAGAACACTAGTCATGAACACTGAGACGACCCACTGCCTACATAACTACATGAACACTGGGACACCAGAACACTAGTCATGAACACTGAGACGACCCACTGCCTACATAACTACATGAACACTGGGGCACCAGAACACTAGTCATGAACACTGAGACGACCCACTGCCTACATAACTACATGAACACTGGGACACCAGAACACTAGTCATGAACACTGAGACGACCCACTGCCTACATAACTACATGAACACTGGGGCACCAGAACACTAGTCATGAACACTGAGACGACCCACTGCCTACATAACTACATGAACACTGGGGCACCAGAACACTAGTCATGAACACTGAGACGACCCACTGCCTACATAACTAAAGTATGTAACAACGGAAGTTATGTAATGTCTTCGTGTGCCACACACTTGACGCCAAGTGTCAGATCGGTACACTTGAAGAAAACGCCCAAAGCCAAAAGCGATGCAAGCTTTTATCATAACCCCAATACTTTGTAAGCATCGCCACTAACAGATGGCTAACCTGAGGCCTTGTAGCTGCTGTTGTTTTCTAAAACTCCCACAAGAGTGCGACCTACCTAATTCCTGCCACTTCTATCCCAGCTATTCTGAGGGTAATATGTAGTGTCCTGTGGCTTGGGAAGCAAAATTCCCCACGGTACTAAAATGTGTGTGTGTGTGTGTGTGTGTGTGTGTGTGTGTGTGTGTGTGTGTGTGTGTGTGTGTGTGTGTCACAAAGCGCTTGATCTGCTCAGGTTAGGGTCAGGTGGGAAGGTTAAGTGAGATATGTGCTCACCAGAGACAGTGTTGGGGCCCTCAGAGTGTCGGGTGACCCAAGACATGTGTCATGTGACCACAGGCAAGTCATGCACTACCTCACAAACTCGTGCATGCTGATAATTATTTTGATTACGAAGGGTCTAATTTGTACATGCCTAGACTACTCCTGAGGTTTCTCTTGAAGCTGTGTTTAATAATGCTAGAATCATTAAACAAAACTTCAGTAACAATTAGTCTAGGAATATACAAATTAGATTTTTTTCATAATCATACGAAGTTTGTGAGGTAGTGCATGACCCGACCCTTGCCTGTGGTCACATGACAAATGGCTTGGGTCACCTGACACTGATGACCCGACCCACTGTCTCTGGTGAGCACATTTCTCACTCAACCTTCCTGCTTAGCCCTGACCAGAGGAGGTCATGCGCCTCGCATGTCTCACATAACATGTCTTCACACCTAAATTTGTTCATCATCTCTGTATTTCTTAAGACGCAAAAATATGTTACAAAAGCGAGCGAGTTTTCGTGTTTCATTTTCCTTGTGGCTACCAGCATATTCATGAACCACGTGTTCTTTTGCGATTAATCTCCACACACACACACACACACACACACACACACACACACACACACACACACGCAATCTCAAATGGGGTTTCAAATTACATTTCTGATGTTATATACACATACTTTCGAATATCCCTCGGTAATGTATCTGGTAACAGCCTGCTCCTTACCGTAAAAGCTCCCGGGGGGAATATCCAACCTGCACACAGACAACGAACTAACTCACACACAACAAACAATAAATGGTGTTAAATGGAGACAAGTCCAAGTGTCTCCAGCATGACATGTCGTACGTCCTATACTTTAAAATCCTCTGCCTGAACGGTAGGGAGGGGCAAGCACCACCAGTAGAAATTTGCTGACATTTTATCAGGAAATATAACTCAGAGGGAGATTATTTCAAAGTTCAGCGTGATACAAACAAACTGAAAGTAGTCAGAGACATGCCAGAAGGACTTCAGTGTAGGCAAATGCCAAACAAAGGTTTCAAACGCAGTAAACTGCAGTAAACCATTACATCAGTAAAAGGAACAAAGACCTTGAGGTAAATAAAATCTTCTGTAAAAGTATAACTTGCGATAATAAATGTCTACCTGCATAAAATAAAGCCAACAAGATGCTGGTAATATTAACTATAAAACGAATGAAATATTATTGAATCTTATATGGAATATACTGATTAATTCTAGTCACCAAAGTCGGATCAAAGAATAAGAAAAACTGGAACGAATTTGATAAAGAGCAACACAACTAATACTGTAACTTAGAAATTGGCTTTATGAAGAAAGATTCTCACACTTATAATAATTCTCTCTGTCCTTGGCTACCTAAAACAATATATGAAAATAATAAACAGACTCTTCCGAGATCTAATAAAGTTGTCAGAATACTAAACAAGTTTGACAACATAATACACAATTTCTTTTTCAAATTAGGAGGTTTCAGTGACAAGAAATAACAGTATGAAGCCGAAATCTGAGAAAATGTAATAGTGAGAGCAAAATGTTGCAGTGGAAGTGTAATGGATGAATGGAAGAGAATGGATGAAGAAACAGTAAATGTGGACAACACACACAAAAAGCTGTATAATCATTAGGAAATTTCAAGAGTTGAGGCGCTAACAGTGTAGAACTCCCTCGCAGTACACAAGAGATGTGGCTCCACCAGTGTAGAACTCCCTCTCAGTACACTACAAGAGATGTGGCTCCACCAGTGTAGAACTCCCTCTCAGTACACTACAAGAGATGTGGCTCCACCAGTGTAGAACTCCCTCCCAGTACACTAAAAGAGATGTGGCTCCACCAGTGTAGAACTCCCCCCCCCCCCCCCCCAGTACAGTACAAATACGCAATCACTCGAGTATATATTCTTTCGCATATCACTGGAAGAGAGGCCAGCACCTTCAACTTGGGGCAGTGATGGTGATCATATTCACTATCAACGACAGTGACAGTTCGTGGTGCTAGTGGTGGTGGTGCTGATGATGATGGTGAAGCTGTTGATATGATGATGATGCTAATGATGACAGCGGAGTTAATGATGGTGTTAATGATGATGGAGGAGGTGGTGGTGAAGTTAGTAGTGATGGAAGTGGTGATACTGATGATGATGAAGTTAATGGTGGCGTCAATGGTAATGATGGCGTTAGTGACGGTGTTCAGTGGTGATGATGATGATGGAGCAGTAAGTGATGGTGTTGGGGAAAGTGGCCGATGCACCATCAGGTCGGACAGGATGGTGACGCGGCTAAAAGAATCAGTGGCTAATGTAACCAGCCACATCCGCGTGGGAGGGACCTGTCGCCTCCCTCTGTTCTCCCTATCTCTCCCTCTGTCCTCCCTGTCTCCTTCACTTCACCTCTACTCTACCTCTCTTCCATCTTTCCGACCCCGTCCATCTGGGGCAACTACTCTCTTCCGCCCTACATCCCTTCCCTCCTGTGTCCTGCTCCCCTCGTGCCCTGCTCCATTTCCCTCTCCCTCCTCCTCATTTTTTCGACCACCTCTCACTCTCGGAGTATCTACTGACCAAATAACTGCTCTCCCTCATTCCATTCTTTCTCCCCGAGTTTTTGCTTCAGTTTCATCTCTCTTTTTTTTCCCCCACAACTCTCCACTCTCACAAAATCACAAACACTAGAGCTAAGTGCTTGTTTTACAGATTTCCACCATAACATCTAAAATACTCGTCAATAACTCCACGTGGTTCAAGCAAAATAAACATACTCATCTCTTTTGTTCTTAATTGCCTGTGTTACCTTTGTAAGCAAGCGTCAGGAACAGATGAACAACTGTACCGTATGCAGGCCATAAAGAATACTACATGACTTGACCTTGACTGCTTCACATTATCCTACGAACAGCACGTCGACCCTCCTCCCCATATACCACATCGCCCTTATTCTTTTTATCCAACGCACGCCTCTCTCCTTCCGTAATTCTCATGCCCCAGTACTTGACTCTCCTTCTATCTCCTCCTCCGTCATCCACGCCCCTTTGCTCCCCGCTTCCGACACACAGTTCCTATCAGTCAATCTCTCTTGAACCAACCTTCCCGTAAAACCAAACTAATGTAGTACATCATGGTTGGCCCTCTCAATCAGCCGTACGCCGCAAATCATCCTTAAGCCTTTCAGTTCCAACACAACCCCTCTTTCTTTCCTTCACCTTCAAGATCCTGCAACAAGATCAAGATCATACAACACTGTCGGGACTGTTGTATCTTTGAAAATACCAATCTTTGCCCCTGCACACGATGATATCTCCTTTCACACACTCCCGAGCGCACCCACAGCCTCAGCCCACTCTCTCTTCCACTGTGACTCACATCATCCTAAAGCATTCTACTTCCTTCACGACCTCCCCATTCAAACCCCACACTCTGACCGTCCTGCCTCAATCCCTTACTCCTATTCATTTCCTATGTGTACATCAACTTTCAACACCCTTTTTTACTTTAATAGTGACAGACATGGCACGGACACAACATGCCCCAGTCATGGCCATCTCAGATGAAAAGAAAACAAGGCAAATGAAAGAGAATGAAGAAATCAATCAAAAGCTCATCAATGGCATGCAGACCTGAATACTGAAAAGTTATAAGAATAGAGAAAGATGAAAGAAGGAAGGTTATTCCAGTTTCACTGTTCGAGGAAAGAAGCAATTATAACGGCCAGTCCTCGTATTGCCGGTCTCCACACACAAGCTGCAAGAAGCCGGAGCCAGACGCCTGCCATACATCCAAACCTCGGTGGAGGGGACGCAAGCAGACAATTCGAGCGATCAGCGGCTAAACTAATAACTAAATACGGGAGAAGGCAGGAACAGCACAGCACGCAGAGGAAGGATGGAGAGAGATAATACCTGGAGAATTAATGAGACGGAAGGCTTTTGCTTCCACTCTGGCTTGTTAACAAAAAAAAAAAAAAAAAAAAAAAGCCACATAGGTATGCGAGCAATACTCCACTCTGTGGAGAATCATGAGCCAGTAGAAATGAGATAACTGCTTACGAGAGAAAAGTATTTATGGTACCTGTGCTACCCCTTCCCCCACCTTTTGGGAAACGGATTTTATGATGTCAATTATGCTGGGGGTTTTAAAACAAGTGGTGGATATGATACTGTTCAAAATTTGTGTGTTACTGCAATGTTTTCGAACAAAACAAAGAAATGAGCGACATTTAGAAATATATAAGACAAAAACTAAATTTTTCTACCGTCGAATTCCACTAGGCTACTGCTTCCCCAGTCTGAGATGTTGCTCACAGATGAAAAATGAACCATGAGAGGAAATACGTGCAGTGCAAGGGGAAAAAAAAACAGGTATTAGAATGAGGAGGGGAGAGAATAAGAGTTGAAGTATGTGAAATTATCAGTGTAAGAGTGAACAAGGTAGCTTTTATCGACCAATCCCTTGGGGTGGATGACCAATTGGGTTGACTGTGGACCGAATGCCGCAATGCATGTTATTTCCTCTTCACCTTAACCCATCACTAAGGTCCACTCTCGCCCTAGCGCCCCCCTCACCACGTTCACATCTAATAACGTCTCCTCTGTGTTCCATTCATCCTCCCCCTCCATCCCACTCATGTATATTCATACCGACACTTTTCTTATTTCATATAAACGCAATCATCATTCCTGTTTCAGCATATAATTCAACAAATTTATTCCCACTCTTATTTACAGTAGAGGCCTCATGCGCCACATACCATGAGCTGCCACATCACCCACCCTCACGCACGATAATTATAATAATCAGCAATCAAGCCTCAGTGACGAAAATGTTTGAGGAACATTCACAACCACAAAAGCAGCGATGCAGTAAAAGAACAAGTCACCAGAGCGAAGCCGGATGGTTGCTTGGGCTGTGGTTCTGGGAAGGAGGTTTGGAAGGTGCGGTATGGCTGAGGACCCCAGTGACTGGTGCGGGTAAGTGGGTGATGGACGCTGAGGAGTCAACTGGGTGGCTCTTGTGAGTCTGGTATTCAAGGTGGGATGGTGGGGAGGCAGACGGGACTGGGGGAGGGGGGGGGTCTGGGGTCAAGGTCACACCACACAGGGAGGGAGGGCGCGGCTCAACAACAAGATACAGAGGACCTGACATGAATGCATCGTTAACAAGATGGACTATGGTCATTTTTCCCTTAAAATGCCTATTGCATTTCTCTGTTGCTATATGGAATGAATGAAAAACCATACACAAAATTCTGACAGCAAAATTATACACATGTACAGTTCCAACCCTGTTCCGTGGACTAAATATATACGTATAGGGATGGAGGTGGTGAGGGGTGGCTTAGTGCCAGAATAATAATCATAATCCCACGGTGAAGATGGTCGATGAGGTGACATTTGCATCACGTTAACGGTTGTGTTAAAGTCATGATATAATATGTCCACGTAGATGGCGGTAGCGAGGCCTCGGTAATGCAAAGAATCATGTGACCTGTGATGCCAAGTTGGCCATGGTGTAAAACTGTCGTTAAGTCAAGGTAATGACTGCGTCAAGGTAAAAATGTCGTGTTAATGCCAAGGCAGTGTAGCGGTGGCAAGCTGATGAAACTTTCAAGTTATTGATAATGTTATGAAGATACTGATGCCCAGGGCACTACTGGCGAGATGTTGGTGGGTGTCAGGTAGGATACTGGAGGCCAAGGTGGTGATCACAACGCGCAGATGGAAACATCTAGCTGTTAATAAATACCTGGTGATGGCCTTCACCACTGAAGTGTGGGAATTATAACAAGCGACAGTGTTTACACAGCCCAACGCTTTATACGAGCGTCACAAGAGCATATACATGCACGAAGCTGTTCACACTGATCATTCGGCAATATAAAAAACCTGTCGTGAACACCCTTAACGAACGTTGAGCCGTACATCTGGCAGCAACACCCGCAGGTAGAGCCACAGTCAGCACACAGGAATCCCAGGTTCCCACCTGAACCTAAATGTTTACCTGACCTACACCAGCGACCTGGGCAGCATGATGCCTCTCACCGTGGCACTACGTTACACGTATCGTATGTGCAAGATAATGGCGCCGAAATATCCTAACTCATAACAGAAGTGGATGAAAATAGAAATGATACCTAAACGGTAGAGGCAACTGGCATCAACACATAATGACTGTTTGCTTGTCATTAGACAAGAGGTAATAATGATAAACCAACAACCAAGCCAACAAAAATCGACATATAACCAACGTTTTAGAAGGAAATGCAGCGAATACAGAATGGCAGCTCAACACACCAGACCAAAAGGATGAAGGTATTTTCAGTTGGATTTACCAACCTTAGAACGGAACAACCCTTGCCAATTATATACACTGTACATAATCATTTACTACCAGAAGCAGCGATACCAGCATTTAACACTGCAGTACACTACATATGACACACGTGGCACAGATATGCCCTTGTCAGTGAAATTCAAATGTCAGCAAGTTCCATAGCATTGATGTTGACACGTATGATTCCCTGTATACATTATTGATTAACATTATGCACCCAGCATCCCAGGCTTTCCGCCACCCTAGTCCTAGAAGCCTCGTCTCCCCTGACCCTAGCAGCGTCCACTATATCAAGTGACAGTTTTTCACACAAGTTCTCATGCCATCTCTTGTCTACACGTTCTTTTTTAAAAGTAATGATGGCAGAGTCCAGCAAGCTTATGGTCCCTAACTCTCGGCATCATGGGGTGCTAAGAATCTCTGGGTTCTCGCTTGACTCTACTGCCAGTGAGAGGGAGAGCTTAGATAGCAACAGTACAGGGCCCTCCTACGACCTTTCCCTCCCTATCAAACCTGCCTCTTTTTCTATTCAATATACCAACAATTTCTGTTCAATATACCAACATTTTTGGTCTTTCTAGTAGCCTCCTTTCTGCTGAATACCATCTGTTTAGTACCTTTCCAAATATCATACTTCTCTCTGAGACCCAAATGTCTAATGATGTTCTCACCAGCCCCTTTCTGATATCTAACTATAGTCTCCATTCAAGACTCCGGTTCAAAGGTGGTGTCTGAGCTTATTGCAGCTTCAACACACCTGTGACACGCCTGACGACTCTGAATCCTCACAGTTATGTTTTCCGGCTCAAGGTTTGTCTCCCATTTTACAGTTTTCCTTTGTTTCGCTCGCCTACTGCTCTCCCAGGTCTACAAACTTTGTAACTTTCTTCGACTATCTAAACTTCTGCCATGACGGATTAACATCATCTCGCCCACAAACAGAGATCCTTTACCAAGATTTCAACGTTCACCGTAGGAATAGAGTTGAACTCCTCCCATACAGATGGTGAGGGAACTGAAGCCTTCATGTCCTCTATTCTCAATGATCTATAGCAAATCATCATCCATGCTACCCATGTTCCTTATCGCTGCGACCACTCTCCTAATGCTTTGGATGTACACAATCTCGCCCCACCTGATTCATCTGACCACACTCTCAAAAATGTATCCGTTTTAACGGCATCCCAACAAAGCTGACCAAAATAACTTTTGAAAATTCTTTTCAGACTTTCCTTGTGTAGATTACTATCTCTTACGTGGTGATGCTAGTCTTCAATTATTGCGGGAAGGGAAGTATTTATCAACTCTTCCTCCAAGACGACCTCTTCTTCCATTCCTTGGTTCATCCGTTGCTGTTCTGAGGCTATTCAGGCAAGGGATCAGGCATATCGAGACTGGAAAAACTCTCCTTCCTACGACTCCCACAACCCGTAATTACTGCAAGAGTGTAATACCGTGAAGCAAGGTGTTCCTTTATTGAGAGGACGTGCGATAACCTCTCCTCGTCAGCCACTGATAAGTCTTTCTGGTCTTCTTTAGCTACAGGCATCGTCTAAATAACTTGTGTCACTTTACTTTTCCTTCACTTTTCCGTTCTGACGGTATTATAGCTGTCTCTCCTGTAATGTAAACAAAGCAACTCTCTTAGGTTCCCACTTCTCCTCTAACTCCACCATAGATGGCTCCAACTTTCCTTCCCCCCTTGATGCTCCTCTTGCTAATCCCATGCCCCTCTCTGAAGTTTCCTTTCTAACTTTCCAAAAGCGCTTCTCTCTCCGAACAAACGCAAGGCTTATGGACCTGATGGCATCCATCCCAGTAGACTAAAAGAATGCCTCTGAACATGCACCTGTGCTTGCTCGTCTGTTCTATTTCTGTTTGTGAACCAGAACTTTTCTCCACTTCTTGGAAGCATGAGTTGGTTTGGTACATCTCATCCGTAAGAAGGGTGACCGCATTAACTCGTATAATTACCGCCCCGTTGTTTGACATCTATTTCTAGTCTTTGAATCCTTCCTCAACCCCATACCCTCACACATCTTGAATCTCACAGTGTTCTCTCTGATCACTAGAAAGCTACCGTAAGGCAAGAGCCATTGGTGATAACCTTTCCTATCTTAATAATATCTGGCCATCATGTCTAAGAGATTTTGGCCAATTCTGTCTAGTTGCCCTTGATATATCCAAAACTTCTAACAGGGTGTGGCACCGGGGTCACATCTCTAAGCTCCCCTATTTCAGCTTCCCTTCATCACTTTGCTTCCCCGTATCTAGCTTCCCCTCTGGTAAATCTATTTGTCGTTGCTGATGGATCAGCCTGTCCCCCTTTCCTCCAACAACAGTGGTATCCTTAAAGGCTCTGTCCTGTCTCTTGTACTTTTCTCCTTTTTCTAGTATAACAGAAAACGAAATGCACTCATATGCTGACGACTTACCATTGCATTTTTCCATATTCTTCAAATCCATTCCTCCTCTCACTCAGTGTACATCTCGTCTCGATACAACTTCTTCAATAAACTCAGACTTGGAAAGGATATCTCAGTAGGGCAGACGAAATCTGATCAAAATTAATGCCTCCAAGATTCAATTTCAACTCATCGCTCTCTATCGAAAATTCTCTACAACTTTCCTCTCTCCTTTGACGGTTCTGTAATTCCACCTCTTGACTCTGTGAACATACCTGATATTACTGTAACATCTACATTATCCTGTACACCTCACATTAAGGAAATAGCTAAGTATGCCTCTAAGAAACTGGGAGTCCTGCTTAGGTGTCTTAATTTCTTTTCCTCCGAACAGTTATTTCGTTTATATAAGGGACAGATCCGTCCTTGAATGGAATTCTGCTCCCATATGGGGTGGTTCTATCATAGCTCTGCACCCTACTTGACAGAGTCGAAAGCGGTCTAACTTATCAAATCTCCTCGACTAAATCCCAAACTTGATGCTCTAGCCCTACGCCGCAATGGTGGTCCACTTTCCCTGTACTTCAGGCACTGCTTTGGTTTTTGTCTACTTGTGTGTCCATACCACTAGCTAGACCAAGCAATACTCGGCGAGACAGTGGGAGGGAAGCGACGGGGGGACACTGCCCCCTCCCTCTTGGGATATACAATATACAAGTAACATTTATATATCCCACGAAAGGAAAAATAAATGTACATCTACGTCTGCTATACCGTTTCAGTGACTTACATAAGTGAATCACGAAACAATTTCATCACTTTCACAAAATTCACAAATTAATGACATCAATTTATAGTACGATTTTCTTTATCTGTCAAGATCACATTAAATTGCTTCATGGAACAAAACTTCCTCAATTATTGCTATCAACTGTTTCATGTTTTATATATATATATATATATATATATATATATATATATATATATATATATATATATATATATATATATATATATATATATATATATACACACAGTTGCTGTAAAAAGTGGTCACCGGTTTGGTCTGTACAACAGCAGTATTAAATTTTCTGAGAATCTGACTGATATGTCTTTGAACTTAACATCCAAATAACTGAAAGACCGAAAAGATATCTAAGATACAATGTATTCTTACATACTACTATTCTGAGTGTTTCTTCACTGCCAATCCCCCACCTCGAAAGTTCACGATTCGGCCCTCCACTGACAGCTCATAATTCGGTCCTCACATTGAAAGTTCATAAATCGCCATCCTACATTGAAAGATCATAATTAGCCCCCACCTTGAAAGTTCATAGCTCGCCTCACCTTGAAATCTTATGATTCGTCCCCACCTAGAAAGTTCATAATGTGCTCGTCCCCTCTTGAAAGCTCATAAAATATCACCATGTTGAAGGTCAAATTCGCCCCTACACAATGAAAGTTCATAATTCGCCCCATCTTGAAAGTTCATAATTCGTCTCCCAACTTGAAACTTCACAATTACCTCCATCCCCTATTCCCCTCGACCAAGTCTTGCATACAAGCTTGACAGGAGCTGGGCTTTCAGTATTGGCACATAGTCTTCAACCCCAGTTAGAACACAGCCAGAGACTACACTGGTTCTCAGATACAACCTACATAACGAGGTTGCCTCTTCTGTACTAATACGTTTTTGAGGAACACATGCTCGCCATTGTAGCATTTCTCCACACTTAGGAGGCAACCAACGTACCGTAAGAGGCACCCAAAACACGCAAAATCGAAAGAGGGTACTGCGCTTCACTAGCATTCAACACTACCACAGTAAATTCACGAAGAGAGGGTTCAAACTGAAGCTGGACCTAGTTTAAGCAGTGAATATCCCTTGGAACAGGACTGGAACTCCCAGACTGGTCACAACTGGTTCCTTCAGTCCTCCCCGCTCCCTTCTAACCTCCGTGAAATGCGACACTGCATGAAACTGATGTTAACAAGTATACCAGGTTACGGAACTTCTGCCACACCTCACTGGGTGGGGCTATCGGGCTGCTGTGTGAAACTCCCCTCCGTTTATTAGCGAGCGGATTCGGGCAGGACGCTGACCCTTGCCGCCAAGGGACCTTTATAGTGGTGCATCCAGGGCTGCCTTGTTGAGCTAGCATCAAGTTGTCAGCTAAAGAAGCGGATATGATTAACGCACCTGGGTCTTATGAGAGGTAAACGCCGACCTGAAGAAAGGCGGCCTGCTTAAACCGTTCCTTTAATGCCAGATTGTTCAGTTTCTCAAAAGATGTTACACTGCTGGCTTTAGGTCAGCCACTGTTACATTTTCCTTACATACAGGAGAAGTCGATGTACAACTGTGTTTCTGAGTTCCTAAATCTACTGTGGTAATACTCAGGAATTAGCTTACATGCAACTGTGTTGATATTCTTAACATAAGGATGTTAGTCGATTTCATTAGAGGAAATTGATAGACATACGAATCGCGCATGACCGGTCAAGACATTCTGCATCAGTATGGGCCATCACTGGCTTGGCCATTTCAAAGTCTCGGTTAAACACTCACACCGCAAGAACAATGCCCCTGGATCGTCTTCATCAGAACTATGTGCACGTAGACTGGCTCTGGTCAATTACTGCTGCTGTCAGAACTACTCCTCCCTGATGCTCTCAACTGCTTCCTTTGCTACTCACAAGCTAATGCCGCCTCATGTTCTGCTCTATGCTTTCACCACTAACTCGTACTGTTTTTCTTTCCCTTTACATCCCAGCATATATACTTGGCTTTCTTTTTGCCTCCTATGTTATCCCAAGTGTCTATGTACGGATAGATATGGTGTCATGAGGAAGAACGTCCTCGTCAGCTAAGTAATTGACAACAGGATTTATGTATGACTTCTCGTTACCACTGTGGCGCTGGATGTCTCGTTACCACTGTGGCGCTGGATGTCTCGTTACCACTGTGGCGCTGGATGTCTCGTTACCACTGTGGCGCTGGATGTCTCGTTACCACTGGGGCTGGATGTCTCGTTACCACTGGGGCTGGATGTCTCGTTACCACTGGGGCTGGATGTCTCGTTACCACTGTGGGCCTGAATGTCTTGTTAGCACTGAGGAACTAGGTGTCACGGGAACGGGCTAATTTTAACCAATCATCTTCTCTCAAATTGTAGTTGCAACATTTCCACTGAAGAATTGACCTTGATCTGACCAACACCATAGAAAGCCATGGTCAGCAACTATATATATATATATATATATATATATATATATATATATATATATATATATATAACGTGATGCAATGTAAAGTTGAATAATTTCTCAGTTCAATTTACTGTTAAGATAAATGAACTGGGCAGAGAAAGGAACTCCTGATATATACGCAATAGGGAAACATTGACTTCAACCAGAGATTACAGCAAAGATAAAGGTCTAAATTTACACCACGCTTTTGCACAAATATATTACGTTACTCATCAAAACTGAGTTTCAACCACCTTCTGGTTAAAGGGAAATCAGATCCTGCACGGGCCCCCAGTTGCTATAAAATGTCTGCTAGGGTTAACCACTTCCTATGTAACAATTCTCACACTTCATAATTCTCTAGTAAGACCACACCTTGAATATGCACTCCAGTTTTGGTCCCCAAACTATAAAAAAATGAAGAAAAATTAATTAAGTACAAAGACGCGCGAAAAAATTGATCCCATCTCTTAGAACTCTGGCATACGAAGAGAGATTAAAACGACTGGATCTCTTCTCCCTTAACAAAACGGAGACTTCACGGAACTTAATCCAGGTATTCAAAAGTCTGAAAAAGTTCGATAAAATACATCACGAACATCTTTTCGCAATAAAAGGAAATACGGTTACCAGGAGGACAAATGGAATAAAACTCAAAAGCTAAAAGATGTAGTACGGACGTGGGTAAAAGCTTCTTTTCCTAAAGGTGTGCTGAGTACTACTGGAATAAGTTACCTTCAAACGTGGTGAATGCTAAGACTTTAAATACCTTCAAAAGTCGTTTTGACAAATATTTCATAAATTCAGGCATACTCTGCGACAAACGCCATATATATATATATATATATATATATATATATATATATATATATATATATATATATATATATACATATATATATATATATATATATATATATATATATATATATATATATATATATATATAAACGACAGCGTTAACGGGGACACTAGAGGGCTAATATGCAGCAGCGGGGAGTAGATGATAACTGAAACAAATAAAAGAAAAAAAGCTAAGGGGAAGTACATTCTTTTCCTTACTAGACAGCCCAGTCGTGGTCCAATAAAGCTCCTGTTGTCTGTCTTATTAATGTAAACTCAGGTAAACGTGTCAATTCCACATAAATGTGCGTCAACCCAGGTTCCACCATATCATGAGCCTGCTACCACGCTGAAAGTGACGTCTTACTCAGGCGTAACCACGAGCAGGCGAGGTCCGGTAATGCGTATTATAGTAGTAAAAATATTCGTCATTAAGTACATTACAGAACTAACAAAGGACTGGAAAATGAAGATCCTGGAGTGAAAATCACTAATGACTTCAAATAATCAAGGTTATTAATCTTAGCTGCGTATCATCAAGCTAACAATATTAGCTTTCATGGTTACCATTACTGTGTAACCTAAAAAACAAAAGCAATACCCACACGTTACAACGCCTTCGTCAGTCTAAGTTTAGGATACGCTGTTGAATAATTCTGACCACAACATGCGATCCAAGACGAAGAAATGTTACAACGAATAAGAAAAAAAAATAGTCACTCAAAAATAACTCTAATGAAGAAAGACATATAAAATAATTTTCCATAAAAAAACACCAACTTAAGGATATATGACAGCTTTCAAAAACAATATTTTCGATATTATACAACGGTCATTTTTTTCCCACTTCAGAAATACTGCAGACTGACCGGATACAACGGTATGAAGTGGAAGATGTAATACAGACATGAATAAAAGTTTCTACAGCGGCAGATATACAACACTGGAATATCCCGCAATGAAATATTGTCAAAGCGAACACAATCGATACGTGTGAAACAGTTCTTAACAAAGACTTTATAATTTTTTTTCCATCATATAAGTAATTCTTGGTCAGTGCTACGCTTTGGGAGTATGGTAACATACGCTTTGGGAGTATGGTAACATACGCTTTGGGAGTATGGTAACATACGCTTAGGGAGTATGGTAACATAATGTTTACTGCCACACTTGTTGGAGTACGATAATATCATGTTTACTATCACTTTTTATTTCCAGGCGATCGATTCAAGTCCTTCTCCCTCTTTTTTAATCATCCTGGATGAAAAATTTAAGATAACTAACATTAATCTCCAGCGACACATCTGGTTCCTGGACATCAAGCTTTCTATTATCTGGCGTTCCCATGTCCTCCCCTCGCAGTCAACTAAGATTACACAATATGAACTGAATGTACCTTGGAATTTACGTAAACCTTTAAGTTAAAAAGGAACATGATGAAGATTGAAAAAAAAGAAAGACTAAAATAAAATAAACGTCAAATTTTAAGTGACAAAAATGATGTACGTACTTAATGCAATGGCAAATGAGGTTAGGTTAAGGACATGGCGTTGACTGACTACAATATGGAAGAAGTTACAGCATGATTTTGAACTGACGAATGCAATTGACTTCACGAAATGATCACTATACTGCCTTCATGACAGATGAACACACACAGTGTAAGCAAATATTCATAGCCTAACAAGAAGACGAACAACTACATATCACGGGAAAAAAGGTTGTGAACTTATAAATACAGACCAAGTGTACGTTTTATGAGGTCACGTACTTCCATCAGTACACTGATTTGTATAATGTACGGTGATTTATACTTCCTCATACCATATCCCTCAGTCTACCCTACCCAGTACACACTGTGGAATCTGTTTCTTAACTCAGCAGGAACTGTCTCATTCTAATGTCATCTCTAATTGCCTCATCTGACCACACCTACAAGTGCTCTATCACTCCTACATCATGATTTGTACATTTGTATTCCACTTGTGCGTTCCTTATTGTATATACTGGTGATTACCCTTTATATCCTCAATATGGTGAAATGACTTAACAACCGAGATCCAAACGAGTCTAAATACCGAAGTCGGACCGGACCAGTGAGAGGCAGACGGAGGGACCTCATGTCATCACACTCACGTCTTTCCTACAGCAGCAGTCTCTCTACCTGAGCAGTCAGCCTTATTCCAATGACCTCATAAAAATCATTGGTGTATCTTGCAGCTTATTCTCAAAAACTGCGTGAATGTTGTGTTCCCTTGAATAAGCCAGTCCAGGTATAATGTACGGCAGTGGGTCACAGCAGTCACCATGTATGTATATACAGATATTCAATGGATCCCTTACACTTCAATACAAATTACGTCGAGGCCCTCAACCCGATGATACTAATACAAGGTACATAAAAGAAATATAATTCTTAAAATGTTTAATATCCTTGTACTGTTTAATATCCTGTACTGCAGTGAAGTACACGCAAACACCTACGCTCCTAAAGTATTAACATTTATACTTTTGAAACATAAACACAAGTTGTTCGCTCGTGTTAAACAGACGTAGATACTGTTCTCTTGGGGGGCAAACATTGTACTAAATACTGTACATCTACAGAACAAAAATAACTAAAAGCCTCGAGTTTCACCCAGTTTCATATAACTGATCCATGAAGCAGACTGTATGTGGGATTCAACAAGATTTTCACTTCAATGATTTTTGAACATTTGCAAATACGTGTATTGGGTATAAACTTGGCGATATACTAAGCTGAAAAGGTTTAAACATTGACGTATTTCAAGTGAACTTGACGGATTCTCTGGCCATTCAAAACATATCATTGCATCAAAGATATGACATGTTATACTCTTCATCTACGTATAACAAAAATATGAAACAGCTAAATGTATGCACACAAAGGAGGGGAGGATACGTCCTTTCCATGACTGATGTGGTACAGTATTTCTTAACATGTCCAGAAAATTAAGAAAATAAAATTCGTGCGAGCCTTTTACACGAGTTTTACCTCATCCTGTTTGCACACAGTTAACCAACATACATTACGTACATGTAATACTCTTGAGAAAAAATATTCAACACAAAACAGTTTACAATTTCTGGTGCTCTGGACAATCATGGGCAATGCATTTCCTCGTAGAGAGAGTTTCTTCCCGTTACTACACGTAACGATCTACTCAATCTGTAATATTCTACACATAAGAAAAGTTTAGAAATTTGAATATCATAAACCCTAAGTAATAACAGGCCAAGAGGGAAAATCTTTGGGTTAAATACGCGATCACGTGAGCTGGAACCTGTGACACGCTTCCCTCACATTAAGACACATCAGTGGTATACACAGCTTGTGCACCTCAAGCGCACATTATGAACAGCTTACTCCTATTACAACAATAACAGCTCTCTTACAATAAGTAAACAATATGCGATATAGTTAATCATAAAGATAAAAAAAACCAGTAAATCAGGAAGGGGGTCCATGACAGGTGTTAACACGACCAACAGAAATGTCAATATTTCTTAAATCTGACTTAGAGAGGTGGCAGTGAACTCCAGGCCTTGCCAAATGTCTCTCGTTGGCTTTAGGTCTTCACACTATGGTCCTTAGATGATGATGATGATAACAATGATGATGGCATTGTTAATGTGGTGTTAAGATGATGCAGTAATTATGATAACATAGGAGAGGTCATGATACGGTGATCCTATAGAAGTAAGGATGTATAGCTGATGACATCAAGCTGGTGATAATGATGCAAAATAAAGGATGTCAAGCTAATGCGGCGTAAGAGTAAGGATGTCAAGCTGATGATGACACAAAATGACGGATGTCAAGCTGAAAACGACGCAAATTAAGGATGTCAAACTGAGAATGACGCAAATTAAGGATGTCAAGCTGATCATGATACAAAATGACGGATGTCAAGCTGAAAACGACACAAATTAAGGATGTCAAACTGATAATGACGCAAATTAAGGATGTCAAGCTGATGATACACAATTAAGGATGACAAAGTGATGAAGACACAAAAGTCCAAGTGATGGTGATGCTTACATGATATGTCAAAAGTGATGATGCAGTCGACGTAATGATACCAAGAGGATTATAGCGAGGTAATACGGGTGCCAATCACGATGGTGCCAAGGCCGTGATGGCCCTGATCTGAACGCGGTGCCAAGTGATGGTGTTGCTGAGGTGAGGGCCATACACAATGATGGTGCTGCCAAGATGATCATCTTACGATGATGGAGCTATGGCGAGGTCCTCTATATACATCCATATGACCGAAATAAACAAGTCCAAAATGGCAAGAAGGATAGGCTTTAAACTTGGGAAAATGATTGGGCATGACTGAAATGCACAATCCGGCACTTTTCCCGTTTAGGGAAAAAAAAAAAAAAGACCATTCAGTCTAAACAATGAGGAATAAGTGTGTGTGTAGACAATCTCCGCCACAATCAAGAGGCCCAAACGGGCCACCACAGCCACAACCACCAGAGAGGCTGGAGGTCTGCAGAGGGCAGGGCGGTGCCGGGGCCTGGGTGGAGTCAGGTAGCGCAGGTGAGGTTCAGGGGAGAGGGAGGGAAGGACATTCATGGGGAGGTGCTGTAGGAAGGGGAGGGCTGCACAGTGGGTGATGGTGTGGGGAGGGGAGGGCCACACAGGGTTGGGAGTTTGGGAGGATAAGGACCGTGCAGAGGTATGGGGTGTAGGGAAGGGAAGGCCCTGCAGACTGTAATCTGAAGGGAAAGGGAGAACCATAAGTGGGGGAGGGGGGTTTGGGAAGGGGAGGACCCTGAAACGGTGGGAGGTCTGGGGAGGGGAGGGCCGTGAGGGGGGGTTGGAGTCTCGGGGTAAGGGCAGGCAGTACAAAAAGGAAGGGAGAGCAGTGCAGAAAGTGGAGGTCTTACGAAGGAGGTTTGTGCAGAGGCTGAGTCTTGGGAGGGAAGGGTTGTAGAGGTAGTGGGGTCTTAAGAGGGGAGTGTTGTGGAGAAAGCGGGGTCTTTGGAGGGGAGGGTTGTGCAGAAGGGAGGGGTCTTGGGAGGGGAAGGTTGTGCAAAGGGAGGGGAGAGGTGTTCGGTGAAGGGTATGGTAGTGCAAGGAGTGGGGGTCGGGAGAATGGGCACCGTGGGGTCGGGTCGGGGAGGTCCGTCCAGTGGGAGTGGGTCATACAGCCAGGACAGTGTGCGGGCGAGGCCCACCGCTACAACGTCCATAATAATGATCAAAGTTTTGAAAAGCCCCAGAATGATGGAAGCCTCAGGGCAAGGTGGACTGCCCACCACAGCATGGCTGAGGGTGCTACACACTGATGGTGTTGCCAAGGTCATGATAATACACACTGATGGTGTTGCCAAGGTCATGATAATACACTGATGGTGTTGCCAAGGTCATGATAATACACACTGATGGGGTTGCCAAGGTCATGATAATACAGTGATGGGGTTGCCAAAGTCATGATAATACACACTGATGGGGTTGCCAAGGTCATGATAATACACTGATGGTGTTGCCAAGGTCATGATAATACAGTGATGGTGTTGCCAAGGTCATGATAATACACTGATGGTGTTGCCAAGGTCATGATAATACACACTGATGGGGTTGCCAAGGTCATGATAATACAGTGATGGTGTTGCCAAGGTCATGATAATACAGTGATGGGGTTGCCAAAGTTATGATAATACACACTGATGGGGTTGCCAAGGTCATGATAATACACACTGATGAGGTTGCCAAGGTCATGATCATACACACTGATGAGGTTGCCAAGGTCATGATAATACACAATGATGGAGTTGCAAAAGTGATAGTCATACAAAAATATGGTGTTGCCAACAGACTGATGATGATGATGATGATGATGATGATGATAAGGTCAAAAAAAGATGATACAAATGTTATTATATCATAACACCAACATGACACTGACGCCTGACTACAATGGTGCTAAAATAATCATGAATACGAGGAGATAGTTACCGTGTTACGGTGGTAATGGTGTCAGAAATAGTCAGTCACAATAGCAAAATGGCAATGTTGCCGGAGTAGGTGGCAATGTGGTAATGGTGCCAGAAATACAATGATGCTAAACAGAAAACGGTCTAGTGGTACAGTGCCAAAAGTGAGGCAGACAAGTGGAGGGTGGTGACGATAACAAGCGTCTCGTGTTATCATCCACAGTGATAACAAACATGAAGGCAGTGTTGATCAGTAGCCAGCTCGGGTGGGGTTACATGTGCTGGGCTGGGGTCACAAGGCTGCTAGGATGACCCTATCACCAGCATGATCAGCCGTGCACCTGTCATCATAAGATGATGGCCAGGATGACTGACGAGGGCATGGTGTCAGCCACAGTCATGATGATTCCAGTCACAGTGGTACGAGCAGACCCGCCAACTATGATGAAGGTGCCAAAGTCATGATGGCGCTAACGAAATCTCGGAACCAAAGTGAGTCTCATGCCACACTAGAGTTCATGTCATACGACATCAGAGAAATAAGAAAAATATAAGTAAATGGTGTCAGGCTGACGGTGGCACAGTGGTCAGTGATGGAACTAGGTTAACCCTGGTGACAGAGGAAGATGGGTAAGGAGAGACCAGCGCCCCGATACGTACTACTAACACGTAAATGAACAGTTGCCAAATGTAAGGAAACTGCTACTGTGATTATGGTGCTATGGCAGTCAGATCGTATGAGAGCAATGATGGTGTCCAGGTAAAGGTGTCAAGACTGATGGTGCCAAGGTAACATGTCAAGATAATTACAGTGTCAAAATAACAGAGCCAATGTAAGGGTCAAGGTAAAGGTGTCAAGAGTGGTGGTGCCAAGGTAACATGTCAAGGTAATTATAGTGTCAAAATAACAGAGCCAATGTAAGGGTCAAGACACAATGATGGTGTCAATGCATGTGTCAAGAGAAGGATTATGCCAAGGAAATGGTGGTTTGCAAACAAGGATGGTGTGAACAAGTCAATATAATGATGGTACCAGAACAATAATGGTGCAGAGAAAATGACTGTGGCAAGGTAATGACACCAAGACAATGATGGTGCCAAGGTAATGACACCAAGACAATGATGGTGCCAAGGTAATGGTGCCGAGACAATGATGGTGCCAAGGTAATGACACCAAGACAATGATGGTGCCAAGGTAATGACACCAAGAGAATGATGGTGCCAAGGTAATGACACCAAGACAATGATGGTGCAAATGTAATGACACCAAGACAATGATGGTGCCAAGGTAATGACACCAAGACAATGATGGTGCAAAGGTAATGGTGCCAAGACAATGATGATGCCAAGGTAATGGTACCAAGGAAATGATGCCAAAGTAATGGCACCAAGACTATGATGGTGGCAAGCTAAGGTGATGGTACTAAGATAGTGGGGCCAAGACAATGGTAATGCCAAGACAATCATGGCACCAAAGTAATGGCGCCAAGATATCACAGTGCCAATATGAGGATACTAAGGTAATGGTGCCAAGATATCACAGTGCCAATATGAGGATACTAAGGTAATGGTGCCAAGATATCACAGTGCCAATATGAGGATACTAAGGTAATGGTGCCAAGATATCACAGTGCCAATATGAGGATACTAAGATAATGGTGCCAAGATATTAATTGTGCCAATAAGAAAATACCAAGATAATGGTTCCTAAACAAAAATGCTGGTAAGATAATGATGGTGCTAAGGTAATGAAGGCAAGATGAAGATAGTGACAATCTGATGGTAGTTTCATGGTCATGACGTTGGCATGGTAATGACTGCCAACAAGATATTGATGATAAGGTCATGATGGTGCCAAAGTAATGGTGGTACCAAAGCAAAGACGATGCCAAGATAATGAAAGGTGCCATGTTAATCATGGCCGTCCTAAGAAAATGATTATTCAATGATGGTGCCAAGAAAATGATGGTACCAAGGTAAAATGGTCCCAAGACCACGATGGTACCAGATAATGATGGTTTAAGATAATGATGATGACAAGGTAATGATGATGACAAGGTAATGATGATGGCAAGGTAATGATGATGGCAAGGTAATGATGGTGCGAGGATTATGATGGTATCAGGGAAATTATGGTGCCACGATAGTGGTGCTACGGAAACTATGGTACCAATAAAATGAAGATACCAAGATAATGATGGTGCCAAGTTAATGATGATGCTAAGATAATGATGGTGCCAAGATAATGATGATACCAAGATAATAATGATGCTAAGACAATGATGGTGCCAAGATAATGATGATGCCAAGGTAATGGTGCACAGAAAATTATGGTGCCAAGATAATCATGGCTCGAAGATAATGATGGAGCCAAAATAATGATGGTGTCAAGATAATGATGATGTCAAGGTAATCATGGCGCCAAGATAACGGTGACGCCCAAGACGATAACAGTGTCAAGATAATAGAGATTAAAAGGTAATGACGGTGCCAAGAAAATGGAGTCAAGTTACTGATGATCCCAAGATAATGGTTCCAAAACTATGATGGTGCCAAGATAATGACGGTCATGCCATGACAACGATAGCACCAAGATGTCGATGCGAAAACGATAATGATGTGAGGATAAGAAAGTCAAGATAATGATGGTGCTATGACAACGACCCCTGAAGATAATGACGGTGCCAAGATGGTGAATATGATGCTACCACGATAATGATTCTCCATATTTAATGATGGTGCCAAAGTCATTATGATGGCATGATAATGATGATGCCAGAAGACAGTCCGAAGTTAATCATGCTAAGGTAATGATGGTGCCAAGGTAATGATGATGAAAAGATAATGATGGTGTCAAGGTAAAGATCATGCCATGAAATTGATGATGCCAAGACACTGTCCTAATTAATGATAATCATGGCATCAAGATGATAAAGGTGGCAAGGTAATGATGAGGCAAAGATAATGATGGTGACAGGGTTTTGATGAGACAAAGATAATGATGGTGCCAAGGTAATGATGAGGCAAAGACAATGATGGTGCCAATGTACTGATGGGGCAAAGATAATGATGGTGCCAGGGTTTTGATGAGACAAACATAATGATGGTGTCAAAGAAATGATGAGGCAAAGATAATGATGGTGCCAAGGTTATGAGGAAAAGATAATGATGGTGCCAAGGTAATAATGAGACAAAGATAATGATGGTGCCAAGGTGATGATGAGACAAAGATAATGATAGTGCTAAGGTAATGATGAAACAAAGACAAGGACGGTGCCACGGTACCGAGAAAAAGATGATGATGGTGCTAAGGTAATGATGAGGCAAAGATAATGATGGTGCCAAAGAAATGATGAGGCAAAGATAGTGATGGTGCCAAAATAATGATGAGACAAAGATAATGATGGCGCCAATGATGAGGCAAAAATAATGATGATGCCAAGGTAATAATGAGTCAAAGATAATGATGGTGCCAAGGTTATGATGAAAAGATAATGATGTTGCCAAGGTAATGATGAGGCAAAAGATAATGATGGTGCCAAGGTAATGACGAGGCAAAGGGTGCCAACGTAGTGACGAGACAAGATAATGATGGTGCCAAGGTAATGATGAGACAAAGATAATGATGGTGCCAAGGTAATGATGAAGTAAAGATAATGATGGTTCCAATGTAATGATGAGGCAAAGATAATGATGGTGCCAAGGTAATGATGAGGCAAAGATAATGATGGTGCCAAGGTAATGATGAGGCAAAGATAATGATGATACTAAGGTAAAGATGAGACAAATATAATGATGGTGCCACGGTAATGATATGCCAAGGTAAAGATGAGACATGATGCCAAGGTAATGATGAGGCAAAGATAATGATGGTGCCAATGTAATGCTGAGGCAAAGATAATGGTGGTGCCAAGGCAATGATGAGGCAAAGATAATGATGGTGCCAAGGTAATGATGAAGCAAAGACAATGATGGTGCCAAGGTAATGATGAAGCAAAGATAATGATGGTGCCAAGGCAATGATGAGGCAAAGACAATGATGGTGCCAAGGTAATGATGAAGCAAAGATAATGGTGGTGCCACGGCAATGATGAGGCAAAGATAATGATGGTGCCAAGGTAATGATGAGGCAAAGATAATGATGGTGCCAAGGTAATAATGAAGCAAAGATAATGATGGTGCCAAGGTAATGATGGCGTTAAGTTAATAAATAGTTTTGAAGCAAAATTTTGAAGTTAGAAGTTGTTAACTTGTAAAGTGTGATGTTGGTGGACATATCTTGCTTGTGCCATAAGGTCAAGGTGGCAACAGGTCAGGAATGTGAGAGTGACGTCAACATTGTGACGAGAGAGTACCGTTACCAAGGTAACATCACGAGAGCACCATAAATGTTATACACACAGTGGGCGTGAGAGCCTGGGGCGAGTGACACAGAGGTACTCACTTTCCAGCTGGGCCATGCCGGAGGCTCGGGTGGGCGGCACGCTGGCGGTGGGGTGGGCGTGGTGGTGTTAGTGATGAGTTGGTGGTAATGATAATGGTTGTGGAATAGGAGGAGGTGGTTGTGGTTGTGGTGGTGGTGGCGGTGGTGGTGGTGGTGGTGGAGAGGAAGAGGTGTGCCCGTAGCAGCCACCACCGTCACGCCGAGCCCTGGGTGAGTGTTGGCGGAATACAGGGTGGTGACGGCCTTGCTCCTGAAATCTACAGGTAAGCTGTTGTACTTTACAGGTGTTGGGAAGCTGAGCAGCTAGTGAAGGAGAGGGGGAAGGGTGCAGGATGGTCTGTGACAAGCCACGGGGACAGGGTGGTCTATGGCAAGCCAAGGGGATAAGGAACATCAGGATGGGAAGACGAACTTTAAGGTTGGGAGGAACATAAATAAGAGATAGATAGAATGCCAAGGATAACATGAGATAAGGAAGTGGGAACAATATATGCATCGTAATAAGGTATCAAGGAAAAGACAAAGCAGGAAGAAAGGAAATCCAAGAGAGGCAGAAGACGGAGGGAGACAAGTGATAGAAAAGCAAGGATGACGATGAACATCTGAAAATATCATGCAAATGACATGAGAGATAAAGGCAAGATATTACGGATATGGGAAGGTAGATAAGGGCAAGAGGTGGCGTGAGAAACAACAGGGAAGAGGGAAGGTAAGGAAGACCTGACGAGAGGTAACAGGATAAACAGCAGGCAACGGTTTAAGGCTACAACAGGTGATAAGGTAAGGTGAGGTTATGGGGAACAGGTGGTGGGTAAGTCCATGTACACCTGGCTAGAGGTAAGGTCATCAACATCAGGTGACAGATAACAGGGACTCTAAGTCAGAGGTTATCATTGAGAGAGTACACGAGGCAGAGCAGGCAATACGGAGACGTGAAGGGATGGAACAATAGGTTGGGGGCGATACAAATGTCACCGGAAGAGATGAGGAGATGAAAAAACGAGTCATTATAACAGTAAGGTTCATCAAGACCAACACACTGGAAGATACACTAGTGACGGAGGACTGAGCATGATACAACACACACACACACACACACACCTGCAGTGACAGTCTACCAAGTATGGAAAAAGATGTTGGGGTCGAAAGGACTGCACGAAACAAGGCGGGGCTACTGGAAGCCCCAGGTCTGGGCTGCAGGACGGTGTAGTGCCAGGGTACAGACAGAACTATCACGGGTTGGGCTACAGTATACTGTGGGGTAGTTCAAGGCTTGGTTACAGCACTGTACCTAGCCGGAATGAGGGAGTCGAGCTAGTCTGGGCTACACAGGACTACAACGGGTGAGGAAACAAAACGTTACAAAACTGTATCAGTAAAACTGGTTTTGCACATTCATGGTACAGTGTCAGAGAGGGTGATAGGTTGATGCAAGATCCAACTACTGGGTGACGCACGTCCACAGTACAAGGTGGCGTAAGGCCAGACTACACAGTGGTGATGCAGAGCCAGGCAACACAATGGTGCAAGACTAAACTACACAGTGGTATGCAGGGCTAGGCACCATAATGGTGCAAGGCCAGATTACATGGTGGTGATGCATGATTCCCCAGGATTACAGGCCGGTACAGAGCCAAGTTATATGAAAGACTGAGACTACAGGGTGGTACGAGGGCGGTACAGAGGCTAAGGCTACGACAACAAGCTGGTGTAACAAGGCAGTTCTGGTCCAAACTCGAGTATGATGCATCAGGAGGACCAGGTAGGCGGTGGAGGATGTGACTGCGACCGGTGGATGGTCAGGGGAGAGGGTGTTGCATGGTTCAGGGTCACATGACAGCACGGTACAGGGCCCATGGCTGGTGCTGAGCTTCACTACAGGGTAGAGCAGATCTGGTGTTCAAGTATAAGAGGTCTGAGCTACAGAGTGTTGCAGAGACAGGTTATCCAGTGGTGCAAGGCAGACTACAAGCCGTGTTCGGACAGACTACATAGTGACGTGGGACATGACTACACGGATTTTAGGGCTGGACTAAACGATGGTACGAGACAGACTACAGGATGGTGCAGGACTTGTTCAGGATAATGCAAGGCTAGAATGCAGGCTGGTGCAATGGTGGGCAACATGGTGATGATGCACGACCACACCAAAGTGTGCTCCACATAAAGGCTCAAGGGTGGTGCACGTTCAAATTACATAAGCGTACAGGGCTGGGCTGTAGTGGTAGGTAACGGCGGATATGTCGCTGGTGTAGAACCAGACTAAAAGAAAGGAATGTAATAAGGCAGACTACAAAGTAGTACAGAAGTTGGAGTACAGGATGCTGCAGGAGGCGTAACTATATTTAACTTCATGGCCGGGGTAAGGGATAGGCTAGGCGGATCACAGGGTCATGTAAACACTAACTACAAGGTGGTACAGGGAAGAGTACAGAACTGGGTTCAACCAGAGGATGGTACTGGGCTGGGCAATATATACACCAGAGGGCAGCAGGGTCTGCACGAGGAGGAACTGATAGACAGGTCTACAAGATAGTGCAGGTCCAGCTGCAAGGTGCTAACACAGTCTTGAAGTGGTGGTCAGGTCTACAGGATGGTCAGTCATGAGGCAACACAGTCAGGCCATACAATGCGACTGGTTGACGACACAAGGGAGTTACAGAGAAGTTATTATGACGGGGGGAAATGAAAGAGATGAAAGAATGGTACAGATCCGGAGACTAGTGGGTGGTGATGAGGGACGGGGCTACAGGATTAAGGATACAATAATACTAATTCTAACACTACATAGCAACTATATATATATGTATATATATAAATATATAAATTCATTCAAACAAGACAATTCACACTCTACACTACTGCTAATGAAGGTAACTATCAACTTCTCCCTCTCGGACAACTGTTTCCCATAAGGTAATCAATTAAATTCGGTGAAATCTGTGTAATCCCTGAAAATGATGACTTTCTATATGCGAGACAAATGAGGAAGTTGGGTCACCAGGACGCCGTATCTTGTGGCACAGAGATATGAAGGAGAGGATCAGTGTCTTGTGTGGTGATCGCTGGAGCACAACACATATTCCTTAATAATTTTGCAGGACAGCTAGTAATACTTCAGAGCACGGGGAATTATACTCAAGTGTCCCAGTCATGCAGTGAGGACGAAGCAACAGCTCTTAATGTCATCAGCTGAAACGTGATGTAGGCAAGATGATACGAGTGAACATGAATGTATTACTGAATGTTGGCGGCCTGTTATTTTAAAACCGGTTCGGCTGATGTTAGTACTGTAACGGTCACACGGTAGCCCTGCCATGTGACACTACCACAAAGTGGGAGAGAAACCCCACTCTGGGAAGCACACAGGCAACACTATTGTGTCGTAAGATCACTTCGTGAGGCGAAGAGCTGACAAAAACGGAATGGGTGAGCTGAGACCACGTCAGTGAGGTGACGAACAATTCCAAGTAGGTATAGTAGAGCACCAGTAGAGACAAGAGGTCCTGCGTGAGGGTCTGACACCAACAGAACAGGAGCCACACGAGCATCCAGACCGATGGAGCGTCTCGTATATAACTTGGTCTTGGTACATCCACTGGTCCAGCACTAACCTTCTCTGTGCTGTTGTAACTTGTGTAATGACCATGTATCCAATTCGTTTATTCTTATGAAAAATACCTAAAGTGTATTAGCGTTATTTCCATATAGTCTTAATGTACAAATTTCTCTATCAATCAACTGCTTCAACCTATCTTAAGGCATGTTTCATTAACTATGGTTTCTCAATATTCCCAAAAGTGTGAAGCTGACAGCATAACAGTTCCTATCTCTCTATGTGAATTCCAGTACTGTTATGTCTTGTTGCCTTTCAACACTAATACTGTTCCACACTACCAACATTACACTTGTTTCAGCCTGGTGGGACTCCAGAGCTCTTATTCAACCAACGATTCTTAACATTCTCCCAAATTACCACAGCAGAGGGGCAAGAACACTCGAAGCACCATATCTGTGACGGCGCAGCTCCAATACCCAAAATGGTAACGTAAATATCTTCCCTGTAACATCTGTTGGGCAGTGGGCGAGCACGGACGAATCAAGGGGTGGTGGCGGCAGGTGAGGCTCCTCTTAAGCAGGTGCAACAGGTGAAGCTGATGACGTCAGGAGAGGAGAGGCCAGCAGGCCGTCGCGTCCACCAGTCGCTCCACACGCATGCTGTCTCCACACTTACTGACGCGGCTCGTACTGACTCAACTAGCGGGTAAATCCTACTGAGAATCCGACAGAGCTGAACACATCACGGCAAATGCCTAAGCCCGAACGGCGCCTGTGAATATGGCTGGCTATTATGAAGATGCCTACTCAAAATGAGAAAAAGATTCACAAAAGAATAATAAACAAAATCTACCTATGAGCAGAACTCCAGCTACTTTCCGAAGTTAGTGACAGAAAGAAGATTAGTACGATGTTCCTATAACAACCTACTGAGCCATACTGTACTGCCTGGGACGGCTTGACCATGAGGAAGTGACTGAATGAAGACTCAACAATCTGAGTGACGATGGTGGGAACGGAGTTCCTGACACTTCCTGCAGGGAGAACAACACAGCCTCGGCTTTAGCAACGTTTACTTTAAGAACAAATACACCAATACACATTGGTAGCAAAAATAACACCAATAAGGATTAAAAGTTCACTGTATGTTTACATAACACTGTAAAAGACAATATAAATTGATATACATTACAGCAAGACAACACGTAACACAACAGAACAACATTTTCACGATATCAATATACCATTAATGTATTTCTAACCTGATGCGTCATAAGTTGGCTGCCATTCCCATAAAAATATGAGACCTTGTGAGACTGGTTCGTGAGTTAGTTACGGTAAGAGTACATATATCATCCTCTTTGTGAGACTGATTCGTGAGTTAGTTACGTTGAGAGTACATACATATATCATCCTTCTGAGTAGAGACCAGCGCTCCCTCCGTCCACCCCAGCCAACACGAGCACCAAGGTACACAACATGTCCACACCAATAACTTACAACAACAAACCCTCACAATACACTGCCCAGCCGATGACGTGACACAGTGGCCAGCAAGTACGATGTGGCATGTCGCTCACACCAGGTGTTGCCTAAGATAACACTCCCTCTACATAAGAAAAGACTACATCCATCACAATGTGGAGACGAGAAACTCGTAAAATCTATTTTGTGTGTTACTCCCGGGAATAGGGAGCCAGGCTAGCGGAGGGCGAATTAGGAAGGCGGCACCTTCCCCAGCAGCACAACTGGTTCCCTACCTTGGGTGATCACCACAACCCAGCACTGCCTCCGTATCTAGGGTGGCCACCACACACACCCCAGCAATGGACCGTACCTGGGGTGATCACCACACCCTAGCGGTGGCTCAGTAATTGGAATAGTCTCCCAACCCTAACACAGGTCGTCCTACCCCAACACTGGCTCCGTGCCTTGGGTGATCACCTCGCCCCACACTAACTCCATGCCTGGGGTGGTCATCACATCCCAACACACTGGCTCTGTGCCCGAGTTAATCACTGAACTAGATACTTTTTATCAAACAATCTTTTTTACAAGGAAATCAACAGTACGGCGCACCATTTACCAATTAACCATGAATTTTGTGGATGATTTCTGCATGATACTGTCACGTTAACCCTAACTTGACCTGACGCTACATAACCTGACTGAAGGGTAGGTCATCTTTTTTTCGGCATATCTGATATGAAATTTAGGCAGACCATCTCCCGGACACGAGACCCGCAACAAGTGACTGCCGGAACAGAGGTTCCTGACAAGCTACGGTAGGACTCGTGTCCCGCCACACCACCACATCACCTGCCTGTAGATCCTTAAGCTGGATGTGGCTGCAGTGGTCAGCTGGCCAGGCGAGGGCCCACCTGCGCCAGGCTGGGTATACCAACAACGGTGTTGGCATCAGCAAGACGAAATCATTTCCATGCCGTCTGCTGTCACATGTGACAATTCCTATACAAAATGTATACAACATGGCGTGGCCCGAGTGTTGTGGGAATTATTGACCTGCGGCCGTGACTTGCGGTCAAGTTATCTGACTTGTTTTAAACAACAAAGTCCACATCACTGGGAATCAAATATCAAATTGTAAAACAATGTTAGTATCCACTTTTCTGGTTGGGATCTTATTTCATATTCTGACATACCGCACTCTTGTGGCCTCACGTAGGTGCACACACACACACACACACACACACACACACACACACACACCTCCCATCAACACGCACACCCTCAGGAATGCAGTGACTAGACATACTTTCACGGATGCCAGAAGCAAATGTCAACGAAGGAGATACTTCCGGCCGGAAGTTATTACGAAATGCTAAACCTAACAACTCGTCGTAAACTTCTGTACCTCACTGAAGGCAATCTCATGCCCCCACCACCTACCCCACCCTGGCTGGAGGGATCAAGGTCACCCCCTCGTCACCACAAGGTTCACCTTCATCACCAGATTTCATAATTACCATTAGCTCCCTCATCACCAGGTCTCCCGCATCACCAGGTCCCCCTCATCACCACCAGCTACCCCTCACTATCAGGTCCCCAACAACATCTGGTTCTCCCTCACCATCAGGTCCCCCTCACCACTAGGTTTCCCTCACCACTAGGTACCTCTTATCACCAGTTTCCCTCATCATCATGTCCATCCTCATCACCATATCTGCTTTCATCACCGTATCATCTACCCAACATTAGCTCCAACTCATCACCAAGTCACCTTCCTCATATCACCAAGTTACGCATCAAAAGATCGCATTCCCTCACCACAAGGTCAATCCTCCATCATATAGCCATCTCCCCCATCACTAAGTCACTCTCCCTCATCATCAAAGCACACCCTGATGAAATACTACCCCTCTCATCATTAAGTCAGCTCCCCATCATCACCTTTCATCATTACGTCAGCTCCCCATCATCACCCCTCTCATTATCAAGTCAACTCCCCATCATCAGGAAGTCACCTTATCACCGGACCATCTCTCGTCACAAGCATCGTTGCCCCCTCATTACCAGGTCACCTCCCCGTATCAACGGCCACTCAATCACCAGGTCATCTCCTCCCATCACTAGGTCATACTCGCTCATCACGAGGTCACCCTCCATCACCAGGTAACCCCCCCCCCCCTCCCTCCCCTCATCAACAGGGGACGCGCCACCACGTTAAAGGTCACCATCAAATGTGCACGAGAGCCTGACTCACCGCCGGCATCACAGGCCGCCGCTACTCCAATAAATTTAATGCTCCGCTTCTCCTTGAACTTTGAGGCAACACGAACTACGGTGGGGCCTTGTGTAACATCAGCTGTGACCAGGGGGTAGGTACACCGCCCACATCAGCAGACAGCGCGCGGGGGATGTGAGGGCTAGCAGGAGTGGCTGCTAATAACCACTCGCACGGAAGGAACCAACGGAAGGAACCATGACAAGGAGGAGGAGGGAAGGGGAGGCATCCTGAGAGAATACACGTGGCTAATGATATACAACTGGGGGAAACGTGGTGTACAGCAGCGAGACACGTGGGTATGGGCGTACTGGGTATGACATCAGGTTGAGACGTGAGCATGGATGGGCAGAAGGAGAATACAGTAATGCTGCATATGAGGAATACATTCAGGTGTGTATGTAAACGGCACGAAGACACATAGCTAAACGTATACAGAGGCAGACTATGGGAAACATGTGACCAGCACTCAGTGTAGAGGGGTGTACGAACAGGATGGGTAGAGAAGTTAAAGGCCTGAAGGCGCAATAGTGGGTGAGTGGGTGTAGGTAATGCATGGTTGGGGGGGATAGTCTTGGAAAACAAAGACATTTCGAGAGAGAGAACATAAAAAGACTATCAATAAAGGACCTTGGCCTACATAAAGCTCAGGGTACTGATGAAGTGTCACCGTATGTCTGAGGATGTGCAGATACGCTCGAAAGACCGCTTGAATAGCTGTTCAAAATGTCGCAAGAGGAAGGTAAAGTGCCAGAGGAGTGGAAGAGAGATGGTCAGTGAAAGACAGTAAAGGATGATCAGAAAGCAAATGGATTACTACTTGTTGAGGAGAATCCATCTAAGCCAATCACAAACCAAATTCGGGGAAATAAGGTAATGACAGATTGAGCTCCATTTTACTCACAAGAAAAGGATGGGAGGGAAGCAAGGAGTGATAAGGATTGCATCAAAGTGCTTGGTGACTCGACCAAACTCCCAAGTTAATCTGATAACATGGTAGATGAAATTCAACCCCAGTAAATGTGAGGTAATGAAGATGAGATATAATGACAGATAACTCAATGTGAACATGATCTAGGAGAACATAAACCGCCGGAGTCCATGAGTGGGAGTGACTTGGGAGTCAACTCTGTGTACCCAGCCTGTCTCCATAGTCTCACTTTAAGAGAACTTCACGAGAGGCAACCTGTGCCAAACAGAAATGTATTTAAGTACAGAGACAAAGAGATATTTAGCAAACTGCTCACATACTATACTGAGCCACAACTTGAATAATTTCTAAATCTAGGTCACTACACTCAGAGAAGCACTAAGAACTAACAGAGAAGGTCTAGAAGAGGGCAACAAAGAAGGTACCAAATATAAAATAGCTTAGTTACAGGTAGAGGTTGGAGGACAAATTTCTTCACCATGTAAGAGCAAAGAGTAAAGGGCGACGATCAAAATCCTTAAGGCCTGAAACCAATCTTCGATAGAACTAAATGAACTAATAGCCATGATATGAAATTAAGCAACAAACTTCTTGGAAAAGACTTAGGTAACGAAGTTCTATTGTGTATGATTAATGGAAGAACGGCATACATCATGAAACTGTGAATGTGGACAGAATGCAGTTGTTTTTTTTTAATTTCTCAAGTGTTGTATCATCGTACAAGAAGTAAAAAACGTCCAAGAGACGGAGCCCCACGAGTGTACAATTCCCTCCCCCGTACAGTACAAATGGGTAATTACAGGAGGATGATATATGAGGCAGGATGTACTACAATAAGATGTTGTAAACTCGACGGATAATTGGAGGCGTGTTCGGCTGGTAGAGACGTGGGGAAAGTTATCCAGTGGTAGTAATGACGAGGGAATCCAGTATTGTAGGAATGTATCATGGTACAGCGTATGGTTCATGAAACACACTGGCAGGGGCTGTATAACTGGGGATATATGGGGGAGTGTGAAACCGCAAGGATAGGTGTAGGTAGGATAGGTGGCGAGAGGATATAAAGTTTAGAAAGGCAGGCCGGGGGATAGTGTCTAGCAACGGGAGTATAGAGTGGATAGTGTTAAGTACGAGGGATAAGGAAGGGATAAGCATACTTTACGTTACTCCGACAGCTCGTTCTGAGACAGAGCTACTGTGTTGTTCATCTCTGTTCAGCTAAGCTGTTGGAGGCTGTGGCTAATACACGTACGAAAGCACTACATCCAACTGGGACTGGTCTAATAAGCTTTCCAGAACCTTTTCAGCGTAACTAGTGGTTGTCGGCAGTATATCAAACAATTTTGGGTCCAGAATGTTGTAATGTACTTACAGAATCTTTAGATTTCAGGGCTAATATTCTTCAGTCTCCCACGCTGATCCTGCCAATAGGGAACTATCTTTGAATCCAGGACACAAAAATATATTTCATAATATACTTATGGCGTCTGCGCTTCAAAGACCGTAAGCTCAGTGTTTTCAGTCGTCTGTATGACAGAGTATTTGCGCCCCGAAAAACAGTTATCAGTTTAGCCTCTTATGTTCTCAAAATCTGAAGAATTCAGCCCCTTATCTTTTTGGAGGAAGCACCTGCTATCCTGACGAGTTCGATGAAGGTAACGCCTTGAGACATGATTATTCCCAGGTCTTGCCCACTGCTCTCTGGACATATGACGATGTCCTTTCGTTTATGACCTGTATTCTGTACTCACTAGTTCTTAACTTCTTGCATATTAGTACAGATGAAACTTTTCACCATGATAGAGCATGATGTTACTATTAATGGCCCACCAGAAGAAATGACCTATGTCTGTCTGCAGTTTTTCAATATTATCAATGAACGAAACATCGGTATTTATTCTGGCAACATTTGCTGAAGATGATATGAAACTGTAGCACTTGGCTGAATCTGTGCTAATTAGAATGCGTAACAGTAGAAATACAAGTACAGATACTTGTGCCACTGACCCTCGTACATTGGAAGCATTGACAACGGTTTGATCTTCAACATCTTGTGATCTGTCATGTGCATTTTCTGTAGTATCACACTATGGTCACATTCATCAAAAGCCTTTGCAAAATCTGTGTATAACACATCAGCATTATTTTCATTTGTTCTCCAGCGCCTCTAAAAATTCTATGATAGTGATCAAACAACTGAGAGAGGCATGATCTTCCAGCCCTGAGACCATGTTGTCTTGGGTTATGAAAGTTACCTGATCCCAAGAAGTTAGTCAACTTATTGCTTAGGACTCTCAAAATTGTTATTCCTTCAACCTCCCCAGCCATATATACATACCTGCGTCTTGGCAACCTTCTCAAACGTATTATCATCATTATCATTCTCTAACTCCAGGGCGCCCCTTCTCCAGGGGTTTCTGCATCTTGAAGACTGCGCCACAATCGGTAGCAGGACAGGATGGACTTCTTATGAGTTCTTCGACGACGACCTAGTACTCCGATGATGCAACCTCACAGCAGGGTAGTTTTCACTCGAGGTGTAAGCACAAGTACGGGGAGACCTGTAGCGCCTCGCAAATGGTGTATATATATATATATATATATATATATATATATATATATATATATATATATATATATATATATATATATCACCGCACGCCGCGTACTTGAGTTTACACCGTGAATTATAAGTCACCTTTGGCGAGGCTGTTTCTTCGTCAGTCGAGGAAACAAGAGTCGGCACGTTAAAGAATTCGTTTTAAAGGTGTCCAACCTGTCCCTGCTGCGGAGCGCAGGGCCCCTGGGTTTGTATAATAATGGTTATGGATAGGAAGCCGTGGTTTCGGTGCATTATACATGACAATTGGAGAGTGGATGTAAGCGAATGCGGCCTTACTTCGGTCTGTTCCTGGCGCTACCTTGCTAACACAGGAAATGGTGATCAAGTATGTGGGGGACATAAATATGTCTGTATTAATGATGTTGATACACTGTATGCATAGATTACCTAGTAAGACTGCAGTATGAGACAAAGGAGCAAAACAATACATCACCCGGTCTATACAAATGCATGGGAGAAATAAGGCGGGGAAATGTGTGACCACAGGGCAGGGGAGGAGAGTGGCCACACGGGGAGGCAGGAAGGTGATCAAAGAGGCAGGGGGAGTGTTGTCACAAAATCAGGGGAGGAGGTGGCCGCAGAGGTAGGAGGGAGCTGTGGTCACAGGAGGAGGGAGGAGAGTGGCCACAGGGGTGGTGATGTGTGGGTCTGGTATAAACAACACGAGGTATAAAAACAAAATGTTGAAGTAGGAGCATGACGAATTAAACTAAAGTTATATACAACAGTTTACTACAGCAGTAACGTGAATATCACTACCTGTTATTAACTGTTTTCAACAGGAAACCATGATTCACGAGGCCTGTTAATTATATGCTAAGAGTTGTTGGTCGCACCAGGTGTGGAGAACCAGTTTCTGTCGGCAGAGGCTTGGTGCATCAGTTTCCCTTCCATGTGAACCCCTAGCAGCTGGTGCAGTGAGACACAGCGGGTCCTGAGAGCTGTCGTCATCATATACAGTTGCTCAGGTTCCAGTGGAACTGCCTGTCTGCTGCACGGGGTGACGCGCTACACAAGAACACAAACCCTGGCCCACTCCCGATGTGCCTCGCGTTACGCCGTCTTCGATGCATGACGGTGATGCCGGACTTTCCGCACTGCAGAGGCTCTTGTCGTCCTTCTCAACAGGACTGTGCCCGAGCGCAGCCACAACCCCAAGCACACTTTGCCACACTTGCATGTAGACGAGGTGTGGAGCTATGACACAGGCCTTCCCGCACCATCCTGGGGATGCTTGGCAAAATGGGACACCTACCGCTCGCCCTTCACACCCTTCTCAGATTATAAGACTTAGATTTAATATCAAAATGAGTACAAACAATGTTGTTTCGTTCACTGACAACATACAACTTGCCTAACTTTTTTCACCTCGAAATGTTAAGAAGAACACAGGAGGCAAAATGATATTACTGGCACAGTAAGTACTGCCATTAATCATCACAAATTTCTGTAACTTGTGTAATGTAACCACAAAGTTTTAATTCAAGAAACACCGCCAAAGTTTTTACCGAATGTGGATCTGTCCATTTTACGTCCCCGGTAGAGGGATCAGAGACAACTAAGCCCAAGTATACAACAAACCTATGTACGGGAAACTCTCTCTCTCTCTCTCTCTCTCTCTCTCTCTCTCTCTCTCTCTCTCTCTCTCTCTCTCTCTCACACTGTGTTGCTTCTGCCGAGTAGCAAAACTCGAACCTTAACACGTGACTACAGTGTTTTCACGGTGTATTGAGAGAGGAACTACATCATCACCAAAGACAGCATCAAAAACAGAAAGAAGGAACAGAGAAAACCGAAACAGATAACAAAAACAAAAACATCACCTGCAATTCCAATACAGTCATCAATATAAAAAGTATTGACCCACTTGCTGTGCTATACATTTTGAATCAAAGGACGAAGACTTCTACTACATTCTCCCGGGTTTTGTCATGTGTTGGTATGCCTGATCTCCATATTTGGCGATCACGCTACACAAGACACGAGAGTTGTCATTCAGAGATGGATTGCTGAAAGAACTTCGCTTAACTGAAGTAACATACTTTATAGTCATATTCCTATCGTTTGCTATCCAATATATTGAAAACGTCTAGGGTTTGTTAGTCAAATATACTTAAATATCTAATATTTGTGTGAAAATGGGATACAAAATCAAATCAAAATGAAATACGCAACAATGAAAGATTCTCAGGCAAATACAGCAGAGCCCTATCACTCATATTTCAAAACAAGAACATTACACTTCATCGTACTTGGTGCATTTCATTCACCTTTCATGTGAAGTCTCGTTATCATTTTGTCTTACATTCACTATAAGTGCCTGATGACGAATGGAATATCTGCAACAACAATATACACCAAGTCAGAGTTATACATGTTTCGAATCCATACGAATATCTTTTGATTAATTTGCGTCATTCATGCCCCAAATCCTGTAATTCAAGGAATATCAGCGAGCACTGGTTTGATAATACCCTAATGAGGAAACTAATCATGGCTTGATAATGAATATATTTTTGTCTACTTCAAAAATTTTCCAAAGCAAAAGTATTACATTTTAACATTAGTCAGCCTCGTTACTTTTTAGAATTCTGTTTCATGCCACACATCTGGTAAATGAAAACTCATCCATGTGGTTTCCAAATTTCTTCTCCTATCGTAAGTATAGTGGAAATACCACTACAAAGGAATACCACTAAAGTAGTGAGCTACACCTGTTTGACCTATTTCCTTACAAAAATAATGGTCATCATTTCTAAGAGTTAAGTCAAAGAATATGGCGTGAGGAAGGGTCTTAATAATGGATTGGAAACACAAGTACCAACCATAACCAAACAATTTGAGTAACATTTCAAATTCTAAAAAAAAAAAAAAAAATGGGTGAAGATACTTATTCTTTTGCAGACTGTACCTCAGCCCAGTCCATTTTCATACGAAAGGAAATGCAGCAATAGTAACAGCTGTCATGCCAGCAGCAACAACAAAGGTAACAGAAACGGTAACATGAACAGCAGTAGCAGCAACTACACCATTCTGCATGAAATGTAAAGCTAGACGAAACAAGAAAAACAGCAGAAGCGGCAAGACGACATGATGCAACAGGAGCAACAACGGCCAATGTAACAATTACGGCAGCACCAACGGCCAATCTAACAACAATAACGGCAGCAGCAACGGCCAGTGTAACAACAATAACGGCAGCACCAACGGCCAGTGTAACAACAATAACGGCAGCACCAACGGCTAGTGTAACAACAATAACGGCAGCAGCAACGACCAATGTAACAACAATAACGGCAGCACCAACGGCCAATGTAACAACAATAACGGCAGCAGCAACGGCCAGTGTAACAACAATAACGGCAGCACCGACGGCTAATGCAACAGCAACGACGCCAACTACAAATAATGTAACAGCAACAACGGGGCAGCAGCGAAAAACTGATGTCTAATGTATCAGTAGCAAAGGCATGAGCCACGGGCTAATGGAACAGAACAGCGAGTGTAGCAGCAGCAGCAGCAGCGACATACACCGTAGCAGCAACAGCTAAGGTAAAATCACCAACATGAGCAGTGGCAGTAGAAACACAGCTGTGATAAAGACAGGGACAAAAACCGTCACACAGCAACAACAACAAGTACAATAATAGATGCATCAGCTGAAAAAACAAAAAAATAATCTGCGAAACGTTTCAGAAGCAACAGCTGAAATAACCACAGGAGCAGCTGAAAAGCCAACAGCAACACTAGTATCACCACAGTAACACCTGCAACACACCTGAAGCACTCCCACCACTACCAACACCTGGCACCATCACCTGCAACACAAGAGCGTGCGAGCTTTCCTTGTGAGCATCTCTGATCACACGTCAGACAGACAGACATTTTGAGAGAGAGAGAGAGAGAGAGAGAGAGAGAGAGAGAGAGAGAGAGAGAGAGAGAGAGAGAGAGAGAGGAGAAAGATATCTGAGAAGCGTGAGTCATCCTGAGGCCCACACAACACAGGAAGGAGCAAGTGCAGGGATGAGGCAGGAGCCCACCCACAGAGGCCGGGGCCATTTGTCTGTCACCCACCAGTCCTCTCCCTCCCTCCAGCCCGCCAGCCAGCCAGCCAGCCAGCCCCCTCCCTCCCGAGCGGCCGAAAAGAGCGGCTGCTTCCAGTGAGCCTGGCACCACACACGGCGTGAAATAGAGCAAGGACTAGGAGAGAGAGAGAGAGAGAGAGAGAGAGAGAGAGAGAGAGAGAGAGAGAGAGAGAGAGAGAGAGAATTACAGTGGCCAGAATGCACTGGACCGAGACTCACGCCAGCTGATGGGACTGCACACGGTGATCGGGCCATTCGGAAAGTTGTCGCCTGGAGAAAAGTGTGGAGGTACTGTGGTAGTGGGATGTTGGGGAGGCAGAGTACGGAGTAGGTGGAGTGTGGTGCTAGTGAAGCGTGGCATGCCAGTCGTCGTCCATGAAGGAAAGTAATGGAAGTGTAGGAGTGGGGCTTGAGGCTAGTGTTGGCGGAGTAAAGTGGTGGCGGCAACATATACGTGTGGTGGTGGGTGGCAGCACAAAGGAACAGCGTGGGGAGAAGCACTGTAATACTGGAGGATGGTCCCCGCGGGACACGGCTAATATAGGAAGGCAGTGCTGGAGCCTGGTGTTGGCAGGAGACGGTGCTGGTAGTCTCGTGTTGGAACAAGTCAACAGTGGTGGAACACCTTGCAGGAGGACAGTGGCAATGACGGAACACGTGTCTAGTGACGAATGTACCATAGTGACGGTGTATGATGGTTCCAATCAGAATGGTGAGCAATGGTGCCTGTGTATGACGGTCATGGTGGAGGATGGTGGTCCTTGGAACATGGCGCTGCCTGCAGTGCATGGAAAGCGAAACATGGGTAATGCACGGCAGTAATGGTGATGCATGAAACTAGTGGAGGGTGATGGTGATGAAGCATCACGGCGCATGTGCAACATGTTGTTGCTGAATCAAACACATCAAAAGGGATTGAAAATTCAGTAGAAGTTTCAGAAAGTAAACTGTGAAGATACTGAGTTTTAGTAGCGTTAAACATCACAACGGTAGGCATACCCATATGGTTAATCTGAATCGAAATAAGCTTAGACGAGGTGGTACGAGACGAGACGAAGATCGAATAATTATTATCATAATTTAAGATAAGAAGGTCGATGAGAGAGAGAGAGAGAGAGAGAGAGAGAGAGAGAGAGAGAGAGAGAGAGAGAGAGGGGGGGGGGGAACCCAGACAGAACTTGAGGAAAACTAATGTTAACTGCGAAGGAGAGAGAAACTGACCCCATCCACAATTACGGTACTGGACTAATCACAGAAAGCTGGAAATAGGAGGAACGTTTAGACGAGAGTCAAAAGATTTAGAGACGGAGGTTAGACATTTGGGCAAGACCCAATCAAAAGCTCTCAAAATATCAAGGGCTGCGATTGTTTCCCTAAAATCTCTGAGTGGATGACCGTAGGTCAGTAATGATGGAGAAGGTATCAATAATAGATCCAGCCTTGCGAAAACCATAATGGTCAACAGATTCAAGACGGTTAAGAAAATATATTGTCACTGCATCTTTACAGGTTTTAGTTTTTAGGCAGAAGCAAAACAGACGGGAAAATTCAGAAGCACACTTCAAAGCAAGAGGAAGGATGTCATCTCGCTGTACGCCATGTTTGCGCCCAGAGAGAGAGAAGCGCTTCCTGGAATACATCAATATATTATAGAAAGGGGGAAGACGTGAGGTACTGATGGAGTCATGCAAACCGGAGTCATTGGAAACAACAACAACAAAAAAACGCTAAAAAGATTGGCTTTATCAGCGGAACAAATAAGTGTATGACCGCTACATCGGAAAAGAGAAAATACAGACTGACACAATCTGTTTAAGATAACTTCTGGAAAATATCAGAAAGACTTACCAATGGAAGATTGATAATTCATCAAACTGCCATTGGAAAGAGGCCTCGCTGGTTACGTGTCTGTAACGATTTTGGGATGAAATGAATGCTGAATGAACTGGAAGAATGGAGAGGTTTAAACTCAATACAGCAGGTTCCATGCCTGAACGGCCTCATACTAGATCGGCAGAGACAAAAGCATCGCCCGCGGGCGGCCAGGCAGCAATCCTCCCAGATTAACTAGAAAAAAAAATCCATTTCTCAGGTTGGTCGAGTCAGCATGACCAACGTGCTACAGCTGGCATTTAGAGAGGACAGGAGGAGGAGGAGGAGGAGGTGTAGGTACCGTGAGTAAATCAACCAACTTTGGGAGCAACTAAGTGTATAGTTGTCGTTCGAGAGATCTGAGGCAAAACCGTAGGTACTAACAATCTGGAACAGGTGCGCTGGCTGATACTTCACATCACTAGGAATGAAAAAGCGTGAGGTATTCAGCCCCTCACAATCTGAGTGAGGGGCTGCCAGTCACTCCTTGTGATGTACGTTTATGTCTACTGTTACAGTACAGGAACTCAGCCGGAGGATAAGAGGGTGTTGGGGCCTTGTGACGGGATGTCAGGGAGTCAACAACCGTTAGTACGTTTATGGAGGTGAAGAAGAACAGGCGAATCAGAATAACGGAAACAGATGACAGACAACTTGAGAGCCACACGACCTCAAAATTTGGAGACCGAAGGTCCACGAGACGAGCAGCAGGTGCGGATTGCGGCACAAACTTTTCCTTTGAAATGGAAACGTAAGCGTAATTATAATCAGCAGCAACATCAAAAGACTCTGGGATTTCCGAAAGAATAAAAATATTAGTGTACACCAAAGGAAAAATTGTGAAGACCGAGGATGCTGGAAAAATGACTGGAAAAAGCTGGTTCTACCAGAACCAGGGGCGTGGGAAGGCCCAATACTATTACTGCCTAAGCCTTTCCCTCGCTAGCAAAGCGCTCGGACTAAACCTGGAGATTTTTCGCTCCCTGTGACATAGGGTCCTGAGGACCAAATATAAGTCATTCTTACTCATATTCTGACATTCGAGATGAGGCAGGAGTGAAAAAAGAATGTGTACTGACGCAAAAAAAAAGTGTATGATGCAGGGTATGGAAAAAGTTATATAGTCTACGTAGTACAGCAGCTTAATTTTAACATCTGAGTAAAATGCAACAACATTAACAAGGAGGTGGAAAGATGGGTCCGGGCATTATTCAACACTCAGAGTCAAGAGAAAAGCACTTCCCAGTATGACTACTGTTTATGCTTGCAAGAGGTGCTCAACGTCATCTTTGTCAAACAGATTGAAACATGTTAAGGTTGCTTTCACATCTCCCCTCCTCTCTTCCAGCGAGGGCAAGTCAGGTTACTCTCCTCTCCCTCCACCTCAGCTCACTGAGTTACAGCCGCTGGTGGATCTCCTTTAGAAAATCAATGTCTTCTTCAGGTGGGGTGACTACACTCTTGATGATGCCTACTCTAATTTGGGTCTAATAAAAGCCTCAAAAAATTCATATACATCTTGCTCTAATCTTCTGATAGCAATTTCAACATCGAGCAGCAGTGTACAATATCTCCTTTATGACTCACCTAATGTGGTGTTTTGTCAACCAGTTAACTTATATACGTCACTCCGTATGTCCCTTTCATAACTCGGCCTTACGTCATTGTCATGTTTTACACTAGTGGGGTTCCATCTCTTGAAAAAAATTGAGAGAGAGAGAGAGAGAGAGAGAGAGAGAGAGAGAGGGTACTTTTCTGTATCGTACAGGTTGGGAGTATGACAATCGCGGGTCTCATCTCCAACTTTCTTTACCATCAATCAGCTCTTTTACATTTCTCTATGCTGCCATCATTCAGCATGTGGTCACTCAACTTGATCCATCCATCTTCCACTATACACCAGAAGCAGTACGTCTTTACATCCTCTCTAACGTTCATCCTTCTTAGCTTCGTGTTTTGCCCTCTGGTAGACTCTGTCCCTGCATCTCACGAACAACCGAACGTTGTCGGTATTAGACTGATGCACCTTGAAGGCCATGATCAAATCACTTTTACTCTTTTCTTCTACAAGATGGGCAGATTGATGATCAGCCTTTCTCTCCAGCCCAGTTCCTTAACTCAGGATCCATCATTGTCTGTTCTCTTGTGGATCCTCTTAATTGGATTTCTGATTCTGAGTCTGGTAAGCAGATTGGGGAAGCGTAGTCTACTACTGGTCTGAAGTTCACCGTGAACAGCTATCGAACAATTCTTTATCAATGTACTTCAGTGCTAAAGTCTATTAATTACTAATGTTCGCAATGGCAAGGGTAGGGGTATTCCCTTAGTGGTTTGTACGTGCTCGTGTTGGTTTGCTACGGTGATGGTGCCAAACCGTAACCAGGAGTCGAGAGGCCTCAAATGGCAGATGCTGAATGTTGCATGGATGGTGCAACAGCCTCATCCTCGGATGAAGGCCTAGTGAAAGTGATAGCTGGAAAGAGTGAAAGATGTACATATCCTTCCCAGTTCTGATGCAGGGAGACCAACTGTATTGAGATGATAAATTCTGTAGAGAATGAAGCTCTGAAGACGGTACTGATGCATCGTTCTACCTGAGTTTGTCTTCCAAAATGATACCAAGAAACTTGATCGACTGAACAACTTGGAGGAAGCTGAACCCTAATAGGAGTATTGGATGGAACACTGTCGGAAGCGAGACTGACGTGTAAGACCAAGGCCTTGGTTTGGTTGATGGTGAAGTGGTTGGTGGTGGTGAAGTTCTGGAGGCTATTATGGATGTTTTGAAGGCGATGTAGTCAAGAGAGCCTTTGTCAATGTTGATACCAAATGGTAGGGTCGTCTACGTACTTTCATCGAACGCGTGCGTCCATCATCATTTAAAAGAATGAGAAAGTATAATGGTCCCATCTCTATGTCCTGTGGGACGCCATAATCGAGGGACTGGAAGGTGTATATGGCCTACATGAAGCATATAGCCTACTGACGTTCACTGAAGCAGTTTGCAAGCCACAGAACGGGACGTTTCCGTCGGCTCCGGTCGACGGTTTTGTTGATGATATGGTTATACGGTTGACAGTGACCAAAGTTGTGGTGAAGTCAATGCAGGTAAACGCCACAGAGGATGATGTGTGTTGTGTCCTCAACTGTGGTACTGTGGATGAACGAGCAACTGTGAACGTGCTGGTGGCCGCCAGCCTCAGAGTCAGTGCCGACCTGATGCTCGAGAACACCACCATCATACCTACATATTTCACTAGTTCTTCAGTGACCAAACAGCAGCAACACCAACGCTCACTGTGGTTATAAAATCTTAAAAAGCTCTCTCCAATGACTCTCGTTAATGTAAATCAGTTTCTTCTTAAGCGGTAGCGTTCGAGCTTAAGGAAAATGAAATCAGTGGATAAATCTTACCACTTCAACACCTAATATTCACGAGACAGCAACTATTCCTTATGATCAGAGACATCAAAGCGTCAGTCCACTAGGACAGTGTGACCAGTGTAGGGCAGCAGGAGGTCCAGCTCGGGATGTAAACGGATGCCGGTGCCGCGGGCGCAGTAACGGACAGTGCGTGGAGTATTGATCAGGGAGAGAGGCAGGGCCTACGTAGGCGGCCACACACAGTCGGTGGGGCTCCACCGTCCTGCAATTACGTCCAAATACATAAATCCCGTCCCTGGAACTGCTGTATAAACTGCAATATAACAACATCACCAGTCAAGCAGGACTAGAGGCCTGTTGCAATGCTGGAGCACAGCAACACCTGCTCAAGAAAAGACCGGCGCAGTAGTAAGAGCCTCAGCCACACGTGCACAGGTACCAACTCTCCTCCATAACGACTTATGCCTTTCTTCTTCCACTATCAGAGGCCATTGCCAATGTTATTCCCTTCACGACGCCGAGACACAATTGTTTGATGCCTTTGTAAACACTTCTCACAGTGGTGCTACCAATAGGTCTACACCGAAATTAAACTGCTTTGTCATATCATCCCCAATCATCCTTCCTGATCAGGGAAATCGTATTAAAACCTATAATTCTTTAAAGCAATTCAAGTCCAGCTATTCCCCGACTCTCATACCATTGTAAATTCTCTCACGTTTTCTTTTCTGATTTGCTTATCAAATCGTGAACTTACGATCGTTATCCATTCAGCACATTACAAACTTTCATCTCCACCATTACTCCCAGTCAGTATCTCCGCTCTCTCTCTCTCTCTCTCTCTCTCTCTCTCTCTCTCTCTCTCTCTCTCTCTCTCACACACACACACACACAAAGGCTACTGAGAAGACTCATTCCATGGCAGACTTCCCCAGCAAGCGTCACCCAGCTGCACGCTACCGAAGGACCACCTCCGCCTATGGCATTTCTATATGGTATTTCTCCACCTATGGTGTTCTCAGGGTACAAGATGGGAATTTTTTTGCTTCCTCACACTTATCAGTGATGGTATGATGGATACAACTGCCCACTGGAAGCACGATGAAGCCCTTTCCAGGGATAACTAAAACTCTCCTGACCTCAGTAACCTCCAAAACATCATCAACGGCCTACCGAGTTGAACTGTCACAAACAATGTCGCTATTAACCACACCAAAATTAGCCTCGCTGCCAACCATATTCCAACACATTTACTGTCTCACTGGGCTTCAATCTCCTCCACCAAGTGCATTCCATCAATCAACAACGGAACAGGCCAGGACCATCAACGAATTCTCCTGTTGCCGTCTTCACGTTCCTCGTCGACATGAAACAGCGAGACCCCAGCAAGTAAACTCACGAACATCCACAACACATTTATTCTTCTCCAACTCACCCATAGTTCCACCGCCTGGTACTCTTTCTTATTCTTTAAATGGTACAGGAGAAGCACAACACACACACCTTCCTCACTCTTAAGTCAACCGTTTTAGCTAGAATTACTGCACCATCGTCACCACCGTCACCTCCTGCCACCCGAGATCCCTCAAACCCGAGTTGCACTTCTTCGGTATTACAACCGCATGGAACACACGCTATCGGCAATAAAAGGACTAAAAATGCACAAAACGGAAGACACTGATAAGTTTGATGCAACCACCATGAAAGAGGCGAAAAATGAGGTAGTTAAGTCCTTGACTGCACTTCTTAATGGGTTAAATGGCACGGGGAAACTTCCAAATGACTGGAAGTTTACCAATGTATCACCGATATTCAAAATAGGTAATAATTCACTGCCCCGAAATTTATCGTCCAATTAGCTTAACGTTTGTAGTTGGAAAACTTATGGAAATCACCATTCAGGGAAAATCTGTAAACCATTTAAGAGGACCACCATCTTATAATCGATGCTCGTCAGCATGGCTTCCGACGATATCACTCATGTCTGACAATTTGCTCGATTTTCTTATGATACAATCAACATTTATGATAAAAGTAAAACAGTTGACGTAATCTGTTCATATTCAAGAAAAAAAAAATTGGATAAAGTTCCGCATCACAGGTTACCAACAAAAGCTAATCCACATAGTGGAGATGGCGTTGTACATAGGTGGTTAGGAAACTGGCTGACTGGCCGTAAACAAAGAGAAGTGATCAAGTGGTCAAGTCTCAGAGAGGTTAAACGTAAAAAGTGGTGTGCCACAGGGATCATTCTTGAGCCCGGTTCTCTTTCTCATATATATTAATGACAATGAGCATGGGATGCACTGTAGGATATTAACAATCGCATAAGATACTTAAATTGGGAAATAAACTACACAATCAAAAATCAATATCTGCAGATCTAACCTTAAATAGATAAACTGATGGACTCGGCTCAAAGGTGACAAATGAATTCTATTATGAATAAACGCAATGCTTTACACAACGGCAGTAAAAACGAAAATTTATACTACAGTATGAATTCTGCTGAGCTACAATAGGCAAATGAACAAAAAGACCTGAAGGCAATAATCTCTGGTGACTTAAAACCAAGTCATCAGTACACACAAGCAGTAAAAAGAGCAAACAAGATTTTTGGATTCAAAGGTTGGGCTTTCATATTCAAGTCCAGGGAAATTATCCTCCCGCTTTACAATTCACAGGTTCGCCCCCGTGTCGTGGACTGTGCTCAGCGCCGGGCTTCAGGAAGATTCCCAAGCTGGGAAATACATCCTGTGACAGCCGACAAAACGAATTAAATCGATTCAGCTTCGGTGATTAGTACAGGTATTAAAGATTATCAAAGGCTTTGATAATCTTGATCTAACAAGATACTTAAGGCTTGATTCGTCTGAATTCACTCATAAGTAATAATTTACCCACTCGCGGGCCAACGTTTTACCTCGAATGAGGCAAAGTATTTTTTTATAGGACTGTAACTTATGAAATGATGTACTAACTAGAGAAGCAAATACCAGTATTATGCATACGTCTAAGAATAGATATGATAAATATTTCGCTTCAAGTCCAAACTAACATTATTTGTGCCTCCTCAGTCACATGAACAGTTTGCTGGTCTTCTGGCTTACCTGTATGCTTTCCCAACTCTCACTACGTTTAACTGAGTTACTGAGACCTTTCACTATCACAAACAGCCATGAAAAGGACACAATGTTCGGTTGCTCTTTAATTCCTTTGTATACAATCCAAACTCGTACTGACCACTATGAGAACTGCTACATCCCAATCATTGTGAACATCATTAATCACAAGTAGACTATAATAAGCTCAATCTTTCCCTCCTCCCTCTATGCAGTTATGTAAAAATTCTATATTCTATCCTCCCTTTCTACTAAATCCCAGTTTGCTGATTCTTGCATTTTCTCATTATAGTTTCTGCCTTTTGACTGCAGTTAATTCTGTAACACTTTATATATATATATATATATATATATATATATATATATATATATATATATATATATATATATATATATATATATATATATCGGTCATAACTTTATAACTTTATTCTGAAGAAAACTGCTACAAGAGCAGCGCCCACGCGACCATCAGGGTTCTGCTCCTTGATAGTGTAGGGGGACTGACAGAGGTATGTGGGATGGAGCCGCCTTCCTCAACCTATTGGTATAAGCTGGTATAAGCTATAGATATCATGCAACTGTTCTCGATGGTGGAAAAGGGTTAATCACAACTGGTACTAAAATACCCTTCACCTGGGGCATACATTGTAAGCATAACAGAAAATTGAAAAACAAAGAATAAGTGAAATCCTCGGAAACACAGTGAGGGCTACTTATGTCTGTGGAATATAACACTAGTATCTTGATTCTCATGTCTACCACGTCTGGAAAACCTCAACAATAACCTGTGCCACATTCGCCGTAAATGTCGTCGTATCTGACGAACCAAGAGGGACTTCAGCCTCTCAGATGTTCCACGGTAAAATTCAATACCTGTGGCATACATACAGTTACACCTGTGTATCACAGTTGTATGAAAAGCTGTGGGAATTGTATCTGTGACACATATGTCTGAATATTGTGCCCGGTCGGTGTACGGCTACACGGAACAATATGATCGGACGGGTTTGGTCTCGGCTGGTCGGCCAGGGAGCCAGACCATGGCCGCGGCATGAGACAGGCCCAGCCAATACTCTACCACACACGCCAGCCTAGTAATGGCCACATGTCTCCATGGTGGCCATACTCGTCTGGATGGTCGTTCGTGTCGTCGTCACGTCACAGTTGTCTGTCTGTGACGAACTGCATCACCGCCTGATTATGATGAATCAACTCTGAAGCAGAGAGACCTACCCGTTAATCAGGCAGATACATATACAAC
>NC_092226.1:26594501-26602001 GCF_036320965.1 Panulirus ornatus | reverse complement strand
TGGACAAGTGAAGGTGGAGCATGAGATCCTTCATGTCCCTGGACAAGTGAAGGTGGAGCATGAGATCCTTCATGTCCCTGGACAAGTGAAGGTGGAGCATGAGATCCTTCATGTCCCTAGACAAGTGAAAGTAACTACGTAACAAAAGAATAACCGACCCGTTTCCCTCTTGGAAGTATAAGGGAAAGTGATGAAGAGGATAACTAATCTTAGACTGATACATAGAAAACAATGACCTTTATAACCAGAGTCAGTATGATTTCCGGAGAAGCATAAGCAGCAATTCCGCAATCGCAATCAAATAGAAATGCAGTTGCCAGAGATCTAGAAAGTATTTGCAGTCATACATAGCATAACATTTCGACAAAATGTGGACAAACGTCCTACACAATAAATTACTACCGTTGCCAGACATCACAACGAGACTACTATGCAGCTTCTAAAGCCAACGTACCCTCGCAATCATCAGCATCTTTGACACATCACCAAAATTTCCTTGACGAAGCGGAACCTCCCAAGGTAGTGCCCTGTCACCAACGTTGTTCATCATCTACACAGAAGACATCTAACCCTCCAGCAAGGAAGGAGAGCATGGACATCTTTTACGTAGACGACGCCACTGCAACAGTAGTCTTTCACGACACACTACACCTACACCACCTTCACCCTCACCTGCCCCACTATCACCACCCCATCCATCTCCCCCCACTTTACCCCCATCATTCTGTCTGTGTTAGAGCCACCGCGCTTCCTTCGGTACAGCAGTTTGGTCCCGCCCGCTTCTCCACACGAGTTCGCCTCTCCAGGTCGACGACCTGAATACCCACATTTTCCCTTACAACATCTTATATAACGTGCATTACATTTGCTGAAGTCCGTCGTTTGACGGTACACCAAGTGATCATCACTTTACGGCGGTGGCTGCTCTACTATTCCTCTTCGAATCCTCGTCATCTGCTTCATACCGCCCTGGCCTAAGGACAAGGCAAGCCTGATCAGTACCTCAGGCACGACATTACGAACACTAACCTCAACGTTACGACTCTTGAGCATGATGGAATGACCTTTTATCTGATCCTTCTGAGTCAGGTCAAAGGTCACATCATCATAACCAAATGTCGTGCCGTCATGCTCGAGTTATGCATGAGAGAGGTAGCATGTGTGGGAGATGTGAACATGACTGCCGGTCTGGCTACGGCTGATGACACGCACACCACCTTACAGCATAGTGTGCACGTAAGAGTCTATATATCATTATAATGCTATAGTTATATATAATGTACATTTTCCTGCACCATCTATTTGCTTTATATATTCAAAAACAGCCTCTTCGTACACCATTTGAAATTTAAAATGTGTCAAAAAATCAGTGACAACACACTAATATGTGGCCCAACACACGACTCATAAAGTACTGCAAGTTGCACACACTTCACCATGATATGTGTCTGCCTGTCACACACACACACGCCACGCACCCTCTCGAAACTTCATCCCAACTACGGTAACAACATCAAATAAACAACTTTTCATTACATGCAATAAACTTTGCCATTCGGACCAAAGCGAAGTCTCTGGTGTTGGCTTACCAAGCTGAAGTACGATTTATAAAACTGTTCAGCTCTGGCAACCACTGCTGATGTGTTCCAGTTGGCAGGAACAACACATCATTACACACCTCACCGGTACCAATACAAGGAACAGGACCTTAAATTGGTGGCAGAGAGTGTTCGGGGACAGGACCGACCACAGCATCAGTAAATGGGAACATCGTACTGAGAAGCTGGGCTAACCACACCACTTATACCCAGGGGCCAACAATGCAGTCATGGCCCACATTGCACATACTGTGTTAAAGAGGCGGTACATTATTATCATACTTATCATAGTTGATCTACGGACCAAGCCCTAATACCAATGGCTAATATGAGACGAGGACTGGGCCAACCACAGCACAGCTACATTACCAAGCTACATCATGTCCAGGGCCGGAGCTAACCACAACACTTACAGATTATTGAGCTACACAGTGTCCGAGGCCGGGGCCAACCACAGCACTGCTGCTTGACTAAGCTACACCACGTTCAGGACAGAGAAAAACACAACACCTACTTTCCGAAGCTACATAGCACTGAACATTACCAAGCTACACCCTAACCACAGCAATGCTGCATTACCTGGCAACACCACAGCCACAGCACTGCTATATGACCCATCTACACCATGTCCAACTACACCACCACTAAATTAATAGTAAACATGAGCCCCACCTGTTGAGGCTGTGACTGCAGCAAGACACCACAGGCCACACTTGGTTCAGGATCAGAACCAACCACAGTGTCCACCATCCACTGGGCAGGGCCCGTCAGCGCACCACTATGATACGACTTATTTTGTTTTTGATGAGGATGGGGTGCCAAGCACAGCATTACTACACTAATGGCTCCCATTGTCTTTCGGGGCTATTACGTCTACCACACCACTGCTTCACCCCGCAGCACCGTGGCCGAGAGAGAGAGAGAGAGAGAGAGAGAGAGAGAGAGAGAGAGAGAGAGAGAGAGAGAGAGAGAGAGAGAGAGACTATATTATGAGTTAGGTTGTGGCCCAGGGGAGGAGAGGGGACAACCAGTGCCACAGCGCAATTGGCCACTCTCAGCTGCAGGGGGTCAGATGTATCACAGTGTTACACTAATGGCCACATGGTGTGCCAGGGGCGGGAGCCATCACACCAATATAATGTTATCCCGTTACCCACACCCGTCTGCTTAGCTCCTGACGGAGTAACCCTGAGGTATGGTCATGGCCTGGCCCTTTGGCCTTACCGTTGGGGGTCAGGTCAAAGGCCAGGTCATCATACCCAATGTGTTAAGGCACTAGGCTTTAGTGGCTGGTTTTTAACAATCATTTCGTATAATTTTCTCATTTCTCCAGTTAAGTCGCCAAGAAATATTCAGTGCGCGTCTGTCGTTATTCCTGCAACCGACTCTGGCCATTCGTGTGGCCTTCGCTCATCGACCAGCATTACGATGGGCGCGGGGGGGACACGCCACGGATTACCAGGTCATCCAGAGCGGGGGTCGTGTCGGATCACGGATTACCGGGTCATCCAGAGCGAGGGTCGTGTCGGGTCACGGATTACCGGGTCATCCAGTGCGAGGGTCGTGTCGGGTCCCGGATTACCGGGTCATCCAGTGCGAGGGTCGTGTCGGGTCACGGATTACCGGGTCATCCAGTGCGAGGGTCGTGTCGGGTCCCGGATTACCGGGTCATCCAGTGCGAGGGTCGTGTCGGGTCACATCCATATTAATATGTCTTCCACTCTACTCATGCAGAAAGTCATCTATTTTGTACTAAGACATGACTTAACAAGGTCGCTCATCAGATATCAAGAGCTGATGGAGACCAGAACAGTAGTTCTTACATCCATTACCGGTTCTCATACTAGGTCAACCATACCCGGCCCTCTCTACCGCCAATTTGGACGTAAAATAACCGGTGCGAACAGCATTGATTTCAAGGATGTGACCCAGTTTCACTCTGGGGGCTGAGGGGGCTGGATGGCATATCCGCACGCCCTGCCACAAAACATGAGGGTCGAGTTTGGCGGGCCGTGTGGCTCAGTTTCGACTTTCTGCCCAAGAGGAGTAAGCGTCATGCTTCTGTGCGGCGTCTAGATTGTCGTCCATAACAAGAACGAGAGAGGAGGAGAGGGGTTGAATGGGAGGCCATAACTTCCAAATGTGAGCGTTTTATTATAGTGATGCCTCGTTCATCCTCGTCTGCCTCAGCGCAAATGGTGGAGCGCCTCGCGTTCTCTCTCTCACTAGCCTGTACCTCTGCTTACGCTAGTCTCTCTATGTGTGGCCCGGCTGCAGGTAATTCTCTCTCTCTCTCTCTCTCTCTCTCTCTCTCTCTCTCTCTCTCTGGTGTAATTACATATTTCTACTGTTGGGGAAAGGGATCTACACGTAGAGGTCTGTCTACATGAACTTCTGTACTACCAAACCTTTTTAGTATGCTATCATTAGTCACAGCTTCATCACTTAGTATGATCATCTGCTACTCTAACATTACAAGAATACTTCTCTAAATCATTTTTTAAAAAGTTCTTTCCTCATTTACACGTTCCGTCCTCTGCATCTTGGAAGAACTTATCACCGCTAACACCATCAAACTGACTTAAAAATTTAAAGGCTGTGATAAAAGGACCCTCTGTTCTTTCCCCCATGGTCCACCAACTTATAACCTCTAACCCCTTACGATGCCTTCCCTCTTCCACTCTCTTCACACTTTACCTTCCTCCAGCGACATCATGAATATTTCAAGGCGTCTGTCAAGCGCCCTCAGCACATATGGAGAGACGCCATCAGCACCATAAGCCTTACATGAGACAAGGACATTCAGCAGTCTATGATCTTTATCGTGATTTCAATGTTTTCCCAAGACCTCCTCCCCAGCCATCTCACCGTCGGTGGGGCTGTGGTGGCTTCCACTGTGAAAACAACTTGTCATTAAGCTCCTTGCATATCTTTCCATCATCCTTCAAAAGTTTTCCCTCGGAAGCCGGTCGCCTCATTAGCTGCTCTTTAATGACAATTTACTCTTGATGGAATTATGGGAAAGTTATGAGTTATCTCTTACTTTCTCCCTTCCCTGTTCCTCCTTTCTTATACTCCTATACCCATTCCTTGTTCTCATATACCTTGCAAAGGCTAGTTGGCTGGAGTTACCACCATCATGTCTTCCATAATACATTCCAATGCATTGTGCCTTCTTGAAATCTCTTACTGAGCTATAACACTCTCTCTTCTCTGACCGTCCCTTTGTATTTGCAGCAAAAGGTATTACGTTCCTATTCCACTGCATATTTCATAAAACATTCTACAAAACTGATGTGTACCATGGATACATACAGAAGGTTGCATCTCAATCTATGTTCCCTAAAAAATTCTTTTAGCTCTTTGTAGTTTCCACGATTAGATCTCCTTTGGGTTTAGTTTCTTCAATGATCACTTTACGTCCTCATTTACCACATTCAAAACCAAATATTACATGATCACTTTTTCCAAGTAGTGTAATGTTAGACTATCATCGCCTCTGATTCTAGTGAGCTCGTTGATACGCTGATACAAATTACCTATATACAATGTAAGATTTTGCGTCGCTACGACAATCTGTCTCCATGAGAACTAGACATTTTCCCAGTAATCTCTTATGTAAATGATATCCTCCATTATGAAACCTAACCATCTCTGAGAAAAGCACGTTTCATACTGCTGTTTGTAAAGTTGTTATCCTTAATTAAAATTCTTTTGAGGGATATAAATGTTGAACACCATCAGGCATTTCTTTCCTTCACTTACTCTTCCCATTATGAACTGTCTCAGTGGACCCTACATCAACATTTCATGAAACATAATAATGCCCCTCATTACGAGAGCCAATCCCGCTCCTCCACCCAGTATGTTATCATGTATCCCTGTGAACACGTTATGTCAGACCGCATCTGTAAGGTACGTCTTGCCTCCATTGTCCCCACAACATCAGGCTTCGCTTTCCTTAATTTGGTCCTTGACCTGTAGCACTGTTACCAGTCCCTCCGCGTTCATATACATTATTTTCAGGCTGACATTCGCCTCACTGAATATTTCTGACCTCTACGAGGTAGCGGGTGGGCTGTCTTGCTCACTAACCTCTCCTGTGGTCTTCCATTCTATACTGTCTGGCTATTTTCCTTCATAGTTCTGTTCCCCCCCAAGTCTACCTCCTCTCACGGTTACTCCTCTCAGTTCCTCCGTGCTCGCAAGTGTCTCGTATGCTCAAGTGCTTCCTTACCTTCAAACCTCCACACGTAAGGTAATCATCACCGGTCGTCCTCTTGTGTCCTCACTCTTACTCCCAATTCTCTCTGCTTTATTGGTATATAGAAAATTATACCCGAAATGTTTATGGCCTCCAGGTCTTTTAAACAGTTTTTTTTCTTTCTCCGACCAACTTTGCGTGTGTGTGTGTGTGTGTGTGTGTGTGTGTGTTGCTTCTTTCTGAACTCATCTGCACAAATTACTGAACTTAGTCGAGGTGAATGCACACCCACACAGTTTCTCTCCAGTGGGAACCTCTAGGCCACACACACGTGTATCTACCAGTTCAACTTTCCACGCTTAATTAATTCCAAGTTATGAAAATTTCCAGTATGAACGTTACAGTGGGCGTAGATTCCCTTACTTTAACGGGGAAACTTAGTTCGTGCGTTCCTAGATGTAGTGTTCAGGAGGAGGGAGGAAGATAAACCACGTTACATGGTGGAATAACGACCATGGTAGCCATTCAGAAAAAACTATTAACAGAAAACACAAACGTGACACACATCCGACATACCAAAATGAAGACTTGAAGTGCTACAGGATGTGATCTCAGCCAAACATCGACGGGATAAGATGAAGGCTTCCAAATGGTATACAGCAGAGTAATGGCAATTGAGTTCATGTGGAAAAATATCGCATGGCTTGTACTGTGGACTCCGGGTAGCTTCACAACCACAGCACAAACTCTTCTTTCTTCCCTTAAGCTTCTCTGTTGCACCAGTAAGCAAAAATGCACGTTCATATCCCTCACAAGCACAACAAGTGTCACAAAGAAACATTCTTACCAACCACTGTCATCTACCGTCACAATGTCGACTAAGAACACTGACACTGGATGACCTACGGTATCTTCACCCTTATAAACACGTACAATCCCGCAACTTCTGTTCCACTGACATCCTCCGACTCTCGCCGCAACGCACGGGACAAGACCCAATATTCGTATCTTCGCGCTACACCGCAGCTAATCCAACCTTCCTTCCCAGTCCTCCAAGCCACTTGCTTATCCCCTTGTGTGCACATCAAGCACTATGACACTGAGAAGCCTCCCAGCCAGGCTTCACTGTAAGGTGTTTATCCCTCGGTAATCGTATATACCCAGGTAGGTGCATCTCCCTGCGCGCTATCCTCACTAGCAGGGTATCACCGGTATTAATGAGGAGGAGAGATAGAGAGATAATGGTACAGGACAGGAGTGACGAGTGAAGGATGGACGTTACAATAAGGGAAAGGAGGAACAATCAGGCGGTGGTGGTGGATGAAGGTTAAACGGAACCACACAAGTATCAAGATAAGGAAGGCTGGAAAGCAGGAGGAGAGAAACAATACGAGAAAAGAGAGGAAGAGGAGGAAAGCTGGAGAAGCTTGATTAGGGAAGGCTGCCTTACTGCCCCATACACACACCAACCACTAATATGAAGGACTGGACTCCATAATCCTGGAAAGAACCATAAATCCTGATGTGAGTAACAGAAAGAAGCTGAACTTGGAAACCCTCCAGCACCACGTAAGCATACAAGGGTGCCAGAATATTTAACACAGGAAAAGTCAGTTAAGTGAAAAAATATAATTTTCGGCAGTCCGGGTCATACTGGGAGACGATGTGAATATCAGAAACAGGAACAAAACAAGTAAT
>NC_092226.1:26544501-26589501 GCF_036320965.1 Panulirus ornatus | reverse complement strand
GAATCCATCGTGTCTGTACTACTGAGTGTAGCCAACCCTTATAGAGCAGCATGATGCCCGTGGATGCCAGGTGCTAGGGTTATAACATCAGGAACTCTTCGTGAAAAGTGTCCTGGTGTTGTATCATAATAACAATAATATGGGCGTGTGTGTGTGTGTGTGTGTGTGTGTGTGTGTGTGTGTGTGTGTGTGTGTGTGTGTGTGTGTCTGTGTGTGTGTCTACGGAAAACACAGGTAACGTTTCACTTACTCAGCTGTCAGAGAAAAATCCAAATTTCAAATTACAATCTAAAAAAAAAAAAAATATGCCATATATACGTAAAGAGTTACGTGCTTTTCCATGAAGTAATTTCTCTCGTCATAATGTGGTTTTCGAGGAGGTGAGTCAGCAAGTGTTGCGTAATCTACCTGACGACTGATGAGAGTCGGACTGAGTACCAGCCATTACAGGAAACTATCATAAAGCTGTCATAACCAGAACATCATCTTGAAAAATATAAACTGATTTCAAAGTACAGTTCTGGCCCGTCACTGCTACCTACCAGGATATGAACACACCCTCACCACCGGACACTCCTGGGTGGAGCGGGAGTGAGAGGGGCGGGCGTCAGGTGATAGGGTGGGCGGGTGTGTTGGGTCCGGTAATCGTGCGTGGGCGACGATGCAGTCAGGAGGCGGGCGGGCGGGCAGGGCGGGGCGAGGCGTGGCGGAGCGTTGTGGGAGTGGCGCGGGCCGCGGCACGACCTACATGACACTGCAGCAGAGCTCCCGAGGAGAGGCTGACCCATGACCTTTGGCAGGGATTGTGGGCGGTGGTGCGGCGCCCGCCACGCCGAAAGACAACCAGGCCAGGAGCTAGGCACACACATCCACCTCCCCGTCTCTTTACCTGTCTCAACCCCGTCTACCTCCCCGTCTCTCTACCTGTCTCAATGTCCATCGTCAACATACATGTGTTACCAGTGTTACCATACAACCCCACGACCTGTTTTACGGGGCCCCTGCAGCCTCGGGGCTGCACTCCAAGAGGAGAGGGGTAATATTCGACTCCTTAGGAGCCAGAAGTATTTTTCATCAGACTGTACTCCCGTCCACCGACACTGATACATAACCATACTAAACTTTTCAGCTTCCCAGGGCCATACTAATCTTCCTAGGTTTCCATGGCCATACTTAATCTTCCTAGCTTCTCATGGCCATACTAATCTTCCTAGCTTCCCATGGCCATACTAATCTTCCTAGGTTCCCATGGCCATACTATTACTCAGTTTTCCATGGCTATAGTATAGTAAACTTCTCGGCTCCCAAGGCCATACTATATTCCCTCAGTTGCCCATAACCATACTACCACTCTCGGCTTCCCAAAGCCATTCTCTTCCTCTATTTTCCCATGGCCATATTACACCTAGTTTCCCATGACCACACTATTATTCCTCTCAATTTCTCATGGCCATAATACTTCTCTCATTATCCCATGGCCATACAACTACTCCCAGGTCCCCATGGCCATGCTACTCCTCACATCTTCGACACGCAGGGAATACGTGGGAAGTGTCTTTCTCCGCTATCCCACGATATAAGTATATTAACTTCACTATGTATACAGTATTACTTCACTGTGTACAGAGTATACATCAATGAATACAATAATAAAATATATAAATCACTTACTATACAACTAAAGGCCCAATATTCTTAAAACCAACTCTGAAATAAATCTAAACAACCAGACGAACGGTGTCGAAATGGAGGAAGTTGAAAATGAGGGAAATATTCTTTTCTTACAGAGAAGGAGACAACACCGTTGGTCGTGTTGAAATCCATCATTGTAGTGCGTCTTATAAGACTAGGGAGGATGCAAGACAGGCAACAACACACAAGCAGTGATGGTGCTCATCCTCATAACACACCGATACAATGGATGCCACATTCGAGTTTTTCTTATGAATCACTTTTTCGTTAACACCAATTCTGCCTTAACGTCTTCTGGGATATCTTAAACTGCCGTAACTTCTCTTGGAATACTTACAACTGCTGTAACGTCTCCTGGGACACCTAAAACTGCCTTGACGTCTCCTGGGACACCTAAAACTGCCTTGACGTCTCCTGGGATATCTAAAACTGCCTAAACGTCTCCTGGGATATCTGCAACTACCTTAACGTCTCCTGGGATACCTATTACAACCGCCCTTACGTCTCCTGGGATACTTGCAACTGCCTTAACGTCTCCTGGGATAGCCCCCAAACTGTGAATTCCCATGAGTACGACAGTGCACACACTGGGAACAACAGTACGATGCACGTGCACGAGAATGCGCCCACAGTGCACGACCGAAGGATCCTTCAGTATGATGGGATCTTTGACCTAACCCTCTGCTTCAGGTCAAGGGTCATGCATCCATAGCCAAAGGTCGCTACGTCCTGCTAATGAGGTTAATCCCGTGAGTTTTCATACAGTCTTCCAACGGAATATACTTGGCAGTGCTATGGGACAGGGAAGTGGTTGTTAGGTCACCATGCTATATGCAGCAAGCTGAAGGAAGGGGGACGCATCGTGGGGCCTCCGTGGCAACAGTAATCAGGCGTCGGCTACTGTACTACATACCTATGCACTCGTCTGTCATCCCCGCACGTTGTATTTCGCATAGATCGAATGCTTCACACCAAAGCAGACAAAATGTTCAAAGGTACGTAACAGTGCTTTTCAGATTCAATACTATCGAGTGATAAGCTAGTCTATCTGGAACTATATCAAATATATGATCCACTGTGTTCATCTTACTATCAACATCTATGTCTTGTAAAGTATACGGGAAAACATACGTTATACTGAAACTTGGGTTTCATGTTAGCCATTCTTATGAGAGAGAGAGAGAGAGAGAGAGAGAGAGAGAGAGAGAGAGAGAGAGAGAGAGAGAGAGAGAGAGAGAGAGAGAGAGTTACAACTGAGTTCCGATTCATCTGTAAGATTTTGTAACGATACGTTTCAGTTTGGTGTGGGTCTGGCGTAATCATCTGGAAATGTCCGTCGCAAGTGGCGGTAGTGTGAGTGTGCCATGAACGACATGTAGTCCCTTGCTCACTGACAACAGACCAAAGTAATTTGTTATCCATAAAAATAAGGAAGCAAATATTTTTCAATTAATTTAGTTTCTTGTGCATAATCATGAAGGCAGACACGCTCCTCCACAAAATCAGGAACAATGGTTTTATGCCAAACATTATATTTACAGTGTGTAGCGTGTATATAATTTTCAAAGCCTCCGCACGTCACGTTCACATTCTCGGTAGTCACCAAAAAAAATAAATCTTTATATTCGCAGTGTGACTGACCTTTAGAACTTGAGTGTGTTATTTCAAGAGCCAACCATCTATTGTACTTTAACTTATGATGGAAGGAAAAAACAGATTAGCAGACGAAAGTGACAGTGATAACAGGGATGTATCAACTTCATAATGCTTTCTGTGTAAACCTGAACTCCAGGGAAACAATAATGTGACGTGCACCTCTACACGGAGATTTACTTGTATATACAGAAACCTCACACTATCTCAGTACACCAACAGGAAAGAGACTCGTTCTCACACCAGGCTGACCTCCTCCTGTCTGACAACTGATGTGTCTTAGTACAAGATTAACAGAGGGCACTGAGGACACAGCAGTCCACCAGGTCCTCGAACCAATGATTCATGCTTATCTTGATGGCCACTAGGGAACTCATCTTCAAGGCCACTAGGCAACCCACCTTCAAAGACCATCATGCAATACCTCTTCAAGGCCACCAGGCAACCCACCTTCAAGGCCACTAAGCAACCCACCTTCTAGGCCAATAGGAAACCCACCTTGAAGGCCGCCAAGCAATCCGTATTCATGGTTACCAGGCAACCCACCTTCAACGCCACCAAGCAACCCACATTCTAAGTCAACAAACAACCCATCTTCAATGCCACAAGGCAACCGTCTTCAATGACATCAGGCAACCCATCTTCAAAGTCACTTGGGTACTCGTTTTCAAGGCAATCTGATAGCCTACCTTCAAGGCCACCAGGCAACTCATCTTCAAGACAGCCGAGAAGAATGTAAACAATTCAAGAAAACCTGACGCTCGTACCTGAGTACAACTTCGTCCACATCTTTGTAACATCAGACATCAACAAATGGGAAAGCTTCACGTCTGCAAAAATTATACAACCAAAGTTGCAAACTTGAAATATACGAAGATGATCAAGATAACCACCAACACCCCTAACAACCCAGAACCTGCTGAACACCAGCAGGTCGTGGAGTCTGTAGTGTGTTCTCCCTCTAGGTCTACCTGGATGTAACCTTAAACCCTGAACACTGGACCAGTACAAAGTGGTGTAACACCAGTCACCACGAAAGAGGCTACGCCACCTGAGAAGTGAGTCCGGACAAAAGCGAACCCAAATCTGAAGCGCTCACACCAGGGCCAGGCTCAACGTCCTACAAATAAGTTACAGACACTATAAAGTTCGAGGAACACATGTCGAAGTATTACATTGATACAAGTTACACAATTTTCTATCAGTGATTGAGTGCATGCAAATTTTCCCATTGACTATTCTATTTATATCACTATCTTGCCTTTCCCCAGCTTCCTGATCAAAAAGACATCTGAACTTTGTTCGATAACGAGTTTCGATGAACCACGACTCAATAACGATGAATTTCAACATGAGTATATTGTGACTAGTACGATGATCGTGAAGAATGAAACTATATTAACTTATTTACATAATTACAAACAGAATGAAGCTGTATTAACTTATTTACATAATTACTAACAGAATGAAACTATATCAACTTATTTACATAATTACTAACAATGTAATTATAATATATATAGCTACATGGCATATCTGCTGGACTCCCACTTGGCGCTACCACTAATTAATACCATTATGCTGCTTTCGTCTGTATTTCGAACAATATTTCTCAAGTTATTTTGATGAACTCTGCAAGACTATGTTGTTGTCACACACCTGGCTTTCATATGAACTATGAAATGCATTACAATAATAAATTTTCAGGACAGTGAAAAGATAAGAACAGCAGTTTATATTTAAAAGACCCGTATTTCATTGAACCTCTCTAACTTCTTGCACACAACGGTAGTTCTTGAGCACGAGGGTTCGACCCTCATATATGATGATTTGGCCTTTGACACGACCTTTAATGGATAGCTTAGAGGTCAGGTTATCATACCCAAGGGCCGTAACGTTGTGCTCCACAGGTCTAATGTCCATGACAATGCTTTAGGCAGTTTACTGACACCATAAACCCCGTCTTCCAGACCCCTCTACACGAGACCAAAGTTAAGACATCATCAACTCCCTGCATGAGGCGTCTCCATGGAATAAGAACGTTACATGCTCCTACTGAACAAAGCAACTGATGAAGTGCCTCCCGTCTTGGCCCACATCTGTAACACCCCCATACCACGGCTACACTTCCTGAGCGGAGGGTGGCTGCCAAAGTGGTTCCAATAAATATGGAAGCTCCACACTAGTGGCCAACTTCACCGTCTTAACTCTTCTCACACAAGATATAATTCGTGACTTATAATATCTAATCCATAACATCAGCAGTAATAACAATAATAATAATAATGATAATAATAATAATAATAATAATAATAATAATAATAACCTAGAGACTATACAAAACTTTGCTTACAACTAATACTACCACAGGATAGTTAAATATTCATCACTGTTATATTTCCATATCTCTCATTAGCAAGTCGCGCTCTTCATTATGGCTTATTACTGTACACGATCCTTCAGCTATTGGTAATAATGGCGTAACCACAGGGATCTCTTCTTAAGCTCCTCATTTTTCAAGCATATATAAAGATATGATCAACCCTGCAAACCTGATGGTGTCCCTTGCTTGATAGACAACCTCTGGTTCTGCCATGGTCCAGACCACTTCATGACTAGTGTCAAATCACACATCCATTTACCCCACTCAGGCCAAATATCATTCATTAGAAAATGTCGAATAAAAGTTTTCTTTTTGATGACACTATTTCTAACACCAAATATTCATAATTCAACAGATGAATTACTTGATACGATATCACACCATGTACGTACATTCAGAAAATAAAATCACGTGAAATTCCGTTCAATGAAAGACTAACAGACCAAGCAGGTGACCCACATACTGCTGACGGGGAGGGAAGGATTCTTCCAGGTTTAATCTATATAAATCTCTAGGGTGGAGCCTTGACCCTGACCACAAAGAGTGTTTGCGATAGGCCTATAAGGCCTCACAGCTCACACCTAACTGGACCATAAGGTCTTATATCCCACACTTAACTTAAATCCAGAGACATTTTGTCTTTTTATCAAGTACATAAATGAAGACTCTTCTTCTTCCTTTTTCTATCACACAATTCCTAATGTGATACACTACCCGAGCATAACACTCGCCAGGCACAGGGGTCCTCGACATGGCCGGCCTCTGGTCTGGAACGCTTCCCCAATCAAAACGACGACACCAGTGGCTATCTGATCTGAAACTTGTCACAAGGAACTGTATCCTTCATTGTTATCCTACTTAAACCTTCATATTTCATGTCATCATGCAAGTCACACAAAACAACAATCTAACATTATGCACACAATATCCCTTACTGCATTTAAAACCTGTATAGTAAGCAACAACTATGAACTGACGTGACACAAATACCTTGACACAAAACAAAATAGCAGTCAAGGTTACGACGGTGTCACTGTTCCTGGAAGTTTACTTCTCGTCTTGCCAAGCCTAGCCAACATCTACCTGATCGCCCTCACTTAAGCTATACAAAATCAAATGTGCAGCGTGCATGATCTGGACTCTTACCTAGCTATCACAGTGCAGCAATATAAATTCTCCTTGTAGGAACTCACCACACACTCACTTGTCTAGAGGGAACTTTCCAATAGAGAAGAAACCCCTTATGGTGAGCAATGGATGGTTTACAAGGCTTTTCTAATCCCACAGCTTCGTGTGGGACAAAGCTCCGCTTGAACTGTTTTGCTCAGCAAGGTCGTAGCCTGTACGCCTGTGCAACTAGCACATCTTAGCTGATCTGGTACGCTTTTTAAGTGGTGCTTCAACAGCTATCACATCTACGCGCTGCGCAGTCTATAACATTTCTAACGGTTACAAGAAAAGTATTTCCAAACAACTGCTGTTTCGAGAGAGCTCTCCAGATTATCATTTTCAAATCCTGATAGTGCCAGGCAGTGATGTCTGCTACAGGCCGTGAGCAAGTGGCCAGCTCTTACGACTCTCGCCGGACCTATAATTCTTGTAGCCGGGTGGAAGCTAAAGGCCATAAATTTGCCCACCATGGAAGAGAAGAGAGTGAAGAGGTGACCTGATCACCTTTAAGATTTTAAGCCTGAATGACAACGCAGAGAGAAAAGTTCTTCGAATGATGTAGGGATAGAACATCCAGATGACATAACACGGTATCAATTTAACGTGAAACTTGTCAAGAAACAAGTAAATATCTTTATACGAGAAAGATGCATGAATGTAATAAACTGAATGAGGAAACAGCCATTGTGGATATCAAACAGATGGTTAAAATGTTAGATGTCGAAAAGAATGTTTAAAAAAGGTGGGACTCATGAGGGCAAACTCTATCCCCAAACATTACAAATAAGTACACACACACACACACACACACACACAAACCATCGTTCAAACTCCACAGAACGTTACAACTTGTATGTTACCACTAACTGTGAAATGGAGCTCAGCAGCGAGGAACCAGGAACTCCCCTTTTTTGTCAGAGGCTCCAACTATGGACAAAAATCCTTAAGGAGACCAGCCCTTTAATGATCTGAAGGGCAAAAGGGAGAGAAAAAACTAGTCTAAGTTTCCGAGGACGTGGAAAAGAGAGAGTAAGAAAGTGTGAAGATGTAAAACAATGATGTGTAATGTGTGAGATAATGGTAGACTATACGACTATACGACAGTAACCTGATACGGAACGTGTAAAATAATTCCAAGCATCAGTTTGAGGCTCCAGAGACAGAGTGGTACCTGCCTATACATTTCATTAAGATTTAAAATCAGAAAGAAAATGGTATTTCTTTCCAAGGGAGAAAAAGGAAAATTCTTCTGTGATGTCATGAAATTTTTTTGAGCTTCCCTGCCATGTTCGTCACGCACGAGGCGCACATATATCATGTATTAACAACCACTACCACCAACCAACTCAAGGATGATTTCAGGTTAAAACTACATCAGTCAGACATTCCTGACCACTACTGCATGCCCTCAACATCAGGACAAAGTTCAATATCAACAAAATGAAATTAATGTCATAAATATATGTCACACACTGATCTGTTATATAACTCATGAAATCATGATGATCAAAATGTGTTAAGTCTTTTGGACAAGTTTGCTAAGGATGAATGCAAAGATCTTGTGGTCTGATAATGACGCGCTGTTCGACCCTTTTTCTGATGTTAGCCGAGACAACACGGGCAAATGAAGCCCCAATCGATGCCATCACACTAACGCTTTATTGTGTGTGTATATATATATATATATATATATATATATATATATATATATTTTTTTTTTTTTTTTTTTCATACTATTCGCCATTTCCCGCGATAGCGAGGTAGCGTTAAGAACAGAGGACTGGGCCTTTGAGGGAATATTCTCACCTGGCCCCCTTCTCTGTTCCTTCTTTTGGAAAAAAAAAAAAAACTCCTAGAGTGGATAAACAGCTGGGTTAACTGTGGACAGACTACCGCAACCTAGTTACGAACCTATGCCCTCAACCCTGGGTGGTCACTTGTGGATACGTTACGGTCAGGAACGCTACCTACTACACCACAGAGGAGAACCTGAATGCTGTGAATATCAGCGGCTCAGTGGCCGTGAAAGCCTTACAGTAAGGACAGTTACTAGAGCAGAAGAACTTAGTGATGAGGAATGCTGGGAGAAGAGCAAAAGATGCCTCAAGAGTTCTGGTGGAGAGGGAAAATGTATAAGTATGCGAGGAACCTGAGTGAGAATCACGTTCATGCCTTAAGTAGTGATGTGAAGATCACCAGAGGGGAGATGATTATATATATATATATATATATATATATATATATATATATATATATATATATATATATATATATATGGAAATTTATAAGAATCTGAGGTAGACGATGTGAGGGATGGTCCGATGCCTTCTGGTACAGGGCCGCCCTGAGAACGTAAACGTCTCACTTCATTACACTACGCAGATATTTCCACCCACGCACCTTCCTCCTCCTCACCTTGTACCATTGGTTGACCAAGCTTGACGGGAGCTCCACTGTGACGTCATGCTGTCATAGCAACGAGTTGGCTGGTTGTAAACAAATCAAGAAGGCCTACAAGTCTGCTGTATTGATCATATGATCATTAGAAATGATTTTATCATTATTTTATTTGACACTGCAATCACGGGTCAGAATATATAATTTTTATTCACATTATCAATATCATTTATCAGCAAAGCTTCGCATTTGAAATAATTAATAAATAAGTCGGATGAAACTGCGGAACCTTTTACCCAGCCTACGTTGCACGTCAAAGGTTTGCTGTCCACCTCTAAGTGTTGGAACTAGCAAAGCCCAGATAGAATACACTGGGCAACATCTGTTGGTTCCACATACAAGACTCACTTATCAGCTCGGAAGATGGTAAGAAACCAAGAGTCGAAGGCTTCAAAAGATGCTAAATGGTACCTAGTTTTTTCTCAATGCCTCTGCAACAGACTTTATCCTCACCGTCTGATGCTGTTCTCTCTCCTTGGATTTGGTTTTTGCGCACAGTTCTCGTATTCATCCTTCGTGGAGAGGTGCTCACCAGCTAAAGCTCAATATTCTGAATATCATGAGCATGGATGAATTTACAGTGCACAAAATCACACAGAAGACAGACAAGCTCGGAGAACGACCTGTCACGGTGTAGTGAGGATACGTCAGCAGAACCTCCCACAGGGATCACTACTGACCACCGTAAACACAGAGGATGGATCTTGGCTCAGGCTGGTCGGGGGTAACGTCTGGCTCACGGATCAGTTTGGCGGGTAACATGGAAGCCACTGATGAAGTTAGAGTCAACGTGACATGTATTCTCTTTCTTTTCATATATAGAAAGGTGGTGACGTAGAGCTTAAATATGCAGAAGTTCTACTTGAATACGGTAAGTCATCCCCTTTAGTCAAATCCATTTTCTTGTACTCTTTTCTACACGGAACGAAAGCTCAGTTGATGGACGAAAATCACGATCCCAATACGCTAATGTTCCCTCAGCAAGACCCTGCACCATATGAAGACGCATCATTATCGCCCATGATCAATCAGTCCATCAATCCACGTCAACAATACGGCCGGGAACACTACGTGATTCATCCGACTCGTACCATAAATGTGGATCGTCTGACTTCTTCAAACAGGTAAGAGAAAAGGGGTTCTCCTCGCGCGCATCTCCCCTTTCACCGGCCAGGCACAACAATGACTGCTCCTCTGGCCACCATGACCCGCGTCCAATGATGTTACGTTAAGCAGGGACCAGTCGCCTGTATCCCTGGCAACGATCAAGGTAATACGAGCTATCATTCCCCATGACCCCCGTGTAATATCGAAAAGACACTCAAGAGCATCTTATCGAAAAAGAGAAATTCCCGCTTACGATTCAAGTCCAATATAGATGACAAGTGTCCACACACACACACACACACACACACACACACACACACACACACACACACACACACAAACAAACCTGTGACATACGTGCAAGATTCGACTCTCTCGTCGAACTCGTTACAAACTGAGAATATGAAAATTACTAGTGTATGAGGAGACGCGATTGTCCCACTATCGTCAGTGTCGACGGGAAGGTGGAGGAGGTGATCACAACCACCGTCCTCTACCGTGCAGGAGGACGAGCTGTTAAGCTTAGCATTCTCACGTCCTCACATCGACAGCAGGCGGATACTGCAACCATGTTGTCCGTCTGTTCACCTGTCTGTCTGTCTGCCTGTCTGCTGATCCCTTGGCAGACGTTTTTGTTCACCATAACAAACGGCTGCTCTACGAAAAGTTTCGTACTAAGGTCTTTAAGGTACACGATGTTGCGTGTGTGAAACCATGCACAGGGTTGTTACCTGTTACTCCGCAGGCATGTTTCGTGCCTGATCCCTGTCGCTAACACTGCCATAAAATTTTAGACTGATCAACTGTAATAGCATAGTGATTTCATCACTCCCCAGCTTTTGTTAATATACATACATACATACATACATACATACATACATACATACATTGGTGCAAATGTTGTAGTTTGCAGGCACTGCGTTGCTACATCATGCTGTGGGTTACTACTCACAGCTGGTGAGGTTATTGCATCCTCCCATCAGGTTCGCAGGTGGAAGGACTCGTACCAGGTACATCAGGCTGGCCGCGCGTACCCAATGAAACTGTTTTTCATCGCAAACTTCTACATTTCTATCTAACTTCGTGAGACACATTATTCTTTTATTCTACATCAGTTTGGGTTCAAAGAGGAAGACAAATCACTCTTCCATTTGTATGCGTTCCAGTGTTTTTAACATTACCATTACCGAATGATTTTGCAGAATTATTCTTGATACTAACAAGACCTGAAACTATCCTCGAACTCATCCTGAGATCGTCAGGTTAAACTCGAGGACGAATCACACACATGTTTGAGCTTCCGTACCTTCTAAGGTTCAGCTTCGTATCACCAGATAACGGTAGAAACGGCTGTAGGAGGAGGCCGGGCTAGCCATCCTCCCCCGTGCATCCACCAGAAAGGGACGCACATGCCAGGAATTACGATGGGTTCTGGTCAGACTCGATGAGACTACTGATCATCGACCGACCCTCGCTGCTCAGGTCCGTGAACGTGAGCGAGATACTAGTTTCAGGGTAACTTGTTATACTACACGATGATGGGATTTGATTAAAACTGGTAGAGTCATCGATTTACTCGTCGATCCTCTGCTGAGAGATCGAGTCAAGTCCTGCAGCCCTAGGTATGTCCATACGGTTACCTCAAACGCTGGCAAAGACTTTGCATTTCTGATGTGTCGTTTTAAATCTAGGATCAATGCAGCTGTCGTTACACATTCTATCGATCCTCACCACTGGCTTAAATATGGACTCGAACTTGAGTACATCTTGCTGTCGTCTTCAAGAGCTAACTTTCTCAAATTATAACAAGATCAGATTAAATTTGCTAAGTTGACTCCAGTAAAATGAGAGTAGGAACGTCTATTTCCTTCATATACAATTATGAGTCAAGGGTGTGTGGCGTCCATTAATGGGTCATGTATGAAGTTCATATGACAACATGATGGATGTCGAGAAAAGACTAATGGGTGCCTGACCAACGGTGCAGTATATAAATGGTATGGCGCCGGTATGTTTGTATGGTAGGGCAGTAGTGGTGGGGTGGGAGGCAGTAGTAGTGGTGTGGGCAGCAACAGTGGTGATATGGGAGGCACGTGTCGTAATGTGGGAGGCAGTATTGGTAGCATGTAAGGAAGACGGGTGAGGAGGTGGGAGCACTGTATCAGTGGTATGGGGAGCAGCACTGGTGTGTGGGTGTCAACAGTGGCGTGGGAGGAGGTAACGAACACGTGTGGGAGGCTGTATTTATATCGCTGGCGAACGAGCCGGCCCGCGGCTACAAAGAGACTCTTGCTTCATCCGCTACCTTGATAATTTTCACCCACATACCTTTCCCCCAACACACAAACACGCACACACACACACACACAAACACAGGGCTACATAAACATCTCTCTTCTCACCTCTGCCTCCCCGCCTGGTCTTCTTTCATACAAAAAGGGTAACTATACAATATACATAAAGGGGCATGCATGATCATCGTCGGTTCCTCTTACATCAGCAGAAGACCAACAATACTGAACGTTTCTAACCATCACCTGGTCCCCCTCCAACAAACAGTTCAGGTTGAGGGCACCACACCATTCCCTCCCACCCAAGACCCGTTGTCCCCGGAGTTGTACGATCCCCATACAAACCACTACAAGTATAGCCTTATCCCAACCCTGTGAACATCAACACTAACAAATTGATTGTGTATCAAACTTCATGTCTGTATAAACACATCTGTTTACCATTTCCGTTCTTGCCAACCATTAAACACTATATCTTTAGGAAGTTATCTACAGTTTAGTTAGCTTTCCTCCTTTTCCTTATAATTAAGACTTTGCAACATTCTCTCAGTCTGGGACTGACAGACTGACTTGAAACTTGACATGCATATACCTGACTTCAGTGCTCCCGCATGTTTTATTATTTCTTCATTTACTTCTTGTTAAGGATTTGAAGGGGTCATGTATCACCAAACTAAAACCGACCCCCGTGCATAATGGCCTGACCTCCAGCTTGACCCTTACAAGTCCGATCATCATGTTTGACACGTTTAAGATGGAGGACTCCTCCTCCCCTGAGGGTAAGTAGCGAATCATTAAGCCTGAAGTGCGAAATTCCAGGTGTAACATGCTCGTTCACCTCCACTGCCCTCACTCCAGGATCACCACCATACCCACACACCACAACGTAGTAAGTCTATGAAGTCTTACCTGGATCTATAGAGTACATTAGTCCAACAATACAATCCATAAGGACGGTGCTTCAGATCGTACTGGACACCCACACACCACAACCTTCCCACCTAAACAAATGGCCTATAATTTCTGGCAAGTTCATTAGTATCACCAAAGAACATATCTTTACTTATCTCTTGAATATAATTTTCAAAGCAACTCCAATTTGTTCTTTACGTCATCACTTGGGTATCTGTCAATAGCTCCAGCTGTTTCTTTGGTCTGAATTAACCTTGGTAGGCTTACAGCCTGAGAAGAACCCGGGGTTTGAGACTTAAAAGAAATCAATTTCGTTGTTTTGCCTGCTGGTGCTGCTATACTGGTACTGCTGGCGCTGCTATACTGGTACTGCTATACTGGTACTGCTGGTGCTGCTATACTCGTACTGCTGGTGCTACTATACTGGTACTGCTATACTCGTATGGCTGGTGCTGCTATACTCGTACAGTTGGTGTTGTTATACTCGTACTGCTGATGCAGCTATACTCGTACTGCTGGTGCTGCTATACTCGTACAGTTGGTGTTTTTATACTCGTACTGCTGGTGCTGCTATACTCGTACTGCTGGTGATGCTATACTCGTACTGCTGGTGATGCTATACTCGTACTGCTGGTGATGCTATACTCGTACTGCTGGTGCTGCTATACTCGTACAGTTGGTGCTGTTATACTCTTACAGTTGACGCTGCCATACTCTTACATGTCACATCAGTTCTAGAAACTCACCCGCCTTTTATTTTGTTCTGCCACAATAAACCTTGTTTCCCAGTCCCTCCTGGTGCGTATTCAGCGCCTTGTGTTCGCTCAGGTTTCTTTTCAATGTTCACATGTTTCCACCGCTGTATCACAATCCTCATCCTCAGCTGGAAGACTGCTTACTCCTTCAATACATCTCTACGTTTATGGTACTCTCTCTCTCTCTCTCTCTCTCTCTCTCTCTCTCTCTCTCTCTCTCTCTCTCTCTCTCCAAGCATTTCATCAACGGAACATGTAAATCAACTTTTTCATTGCAAAACGTAACAATTCCTTGTCATTTGACCCAAACAAGAACAACTACGTAATGGCTTCCACAGTAAATCATACACGAGCAGTATCTCTCGGGCACCCCTCCACCCCCACACTGTCAGTAACACTGGCGTTATTAAGCCATCCGTCAGAACCGACGTACGAACGAAAACGCTACAAAGAATCCCCAGCAATCATCAACAGACCTCCATGCGAGAGGCTGCCAGGTACAGGGAGATAGAACCTGAGCACGGTAATGATCCCGCCATGCTTGGCCTGCCGGTTCCTGCTCAAAGGGGGCGCCACACAGCAGCCACCATCTCAACGCTCTCGGCTCACCACCCGTCTCGAGTTACTCACAAGTAGAAAGCAACACTGGCATACCTACCCTCCACCTGCCTGTGATACTGTCTTGTGACATAACCTCATACAACACTGCTATTCTGAAATGACATTTCTCGATGAAAAGTTTCCGTAACGGCGGATGATAAGCACTGAACTACGCTGCGTTGATCCTTCAGTCCCAGACAGACATGGCCGCTACAGTGTCGTGAACATGGTACATACCTGCCAGAAAATTCATCTTATCTATCACCAATCTAATACAGACCTTACTTCAGCCTGCAAACTTCTATCATCTATCACCAATCTAATATAGACCACCAATTTATCTTTTTTGCGGGTTTTCGAAAGGCAATACATACCTTACGTATGACCATTCGTCGATGTAAATCTTAACACAATTTTTTGCACACACGAAACCCAGAGTTTCCAGAAACACAACAAAGTATGCCGTGCGTTAACTGAATTATTACCTACATCGGGTACGAACCGTTGCCATTCTATATTACCACAAGGTACAACTACCGGCCACGTCACACCACACCACCAGACGTAACAAATCCTTCTGGCGAGTTGTGGACTTTTTCCCCCATCGTCACCCAGCGTGGGCATCATCAGGCAACACCGGCCGCCCACCTTACACTATCACCAACATACGCTGATAATAGTTGTTATAACTTTAGGTTCTGAGAGTAGCCAGCTCCTCTGGTAGGGCGGCAAGAGTGTCCCAGGGCGGCAACTGTCTGTGTTACAGCAGCAACATTACAGTCTTCCTGTGTCATGGTGGCCGCCGCTATACATCACACTGGATAGCCACGCCACTGTCACTCACCGTGCTTCACGTCAATTACTATTTCCGTTACAACGGTAATTAGCTCAATCCAGGTTTCATACCAGTGCTGCTCATCCGGCTAAAACTACCGAAACGAAATTAAGTTGACGCGGTAACACAAGAACTTCCCACTGGTATCAAATTCACGGAACATTATTTCAATCGGGAAGATGAAAAGACATCGTACATCCGTTATACAAAATGTGGTGAAGAACATATCGCTGAATGGAAAACAACACAACAATAAAAGTAATAACATCCAGGCTTGGTCAAGCCGGAGCCAGTACAGTGGAGGTCCGTTGTTGTTATTAGATTGGCCGGATCCAGGCCTCTGGCATGGGCCCCTGTCCATTGAAGCCGCTGTCTTGGTGTGTGTGTGTGTGTGTGTGTGTGTGTGTGTGTGTGTGTGTGTGTGTGTGTGTGTGTGTTACGAGAGGCGGCAGGAGGATCATGGGCGAGAAGCTCGGTCCTGTGATCCGTTTACGCTACCGCTCACATGATGAGCATGGGATGCGCAATAAATTTGACGGTGATTCCAGCACAAACCAAATCAATCCCAGCAGAGGTGTTCTGCTGCAGCAGGTGGCAGGAGTGAGCCACTCTACTACCTGGCATCATAATGTTTAACGAGGGCTGCGGGAGGAACGGTCTTTGTCAGGTGCTCCTTGTACCTGCAGGAGAGGGAAGATGGTGGCGGTATTGTGGGGTGCCCTTCGGGGCTCCAGGGTGAGTAAGAGAAAGATGGTGAGACACTCTGGGGTGCCCCCCAGGCCTGCAGGATGGGGAAGGAGGATAGTGAGGTACTCTGAGGTGCCCCCCGGGCCTGCAGGATGGGGAGGGAGGATGGTGAGGTACTCTGAGGTGCCCCCCGGGCCTGCACGATGGGGAGGGAGGATGGTGAGGTACTCTGGGGTGCCCCTCGGGGCTGCAAGGATAGGATGGAGGATGGCGAAGCAGTGTGGGATGTCACTTAGGGACGTAGGATGGGAAAGACGGAGGATAGTGGGTCACTGCAGGATGGTGGATGATGGGAGAGGTGCCACAGCCAGGCTTGAGATGAGGATGGCGGGGCAATACTGGGTCACAGTCTCACATCTGTCACAACCAAAAGATTGAAAACGATGTGTAGTCGATCAAGCGGTCACCTTGGCTTGAGACGTTATCGAGGACATGACTGTAGCTGACCTCCTGACCCTGATATCTTCGCAGCCGCACTGCTCCTCCCTCCCTCTCGCCATACACAAACACTGGTCTTCAATAGTCTCTCAACGATCAAGTTCCCTACATGGAATATCTTGATGAAAAGCGGTATCAAGTTGTCCACATTTTGCATAAGTATAATAAATTTAACTTTAGCTGTTAACTGTATTCCTAGGCAACATGAAAGTTGTGGATCATAATAAAGACATTCATGAATATAGAAATAAAACTCAGATGTAGGAAGAAACAGAAGAATGAAGCATGACTGTTTCAATCTCCGCTCGTGGGTGATGAGTTTCCCCAAGGATATCTTGCTCAGTATCATAATTACCTGGAACACGAACAACCAGTACAGACGTGACACGTTTAACTAGACACGCTCGGCACTAGGTTGGTCGATGACTGGTAAGTGCTGGTTGTAAATCAAGCAATTCCTTTGCAGTATTTTATCACAGAGGCGGAAGTGTGAGGGCATTTCCCCCCCGACAGCTCCTGCTTCATAAGCCATGCCTGGCCAAACGCTATTACAACACAGTTCTCTTAAAAGATATCTAAAAAAATCAAACAAACAGGAGCTGGATCCTTATGAACAAAATTCACCCAAAAAAACAAAAGCAAAATATTTCCTTAACATCAGCATTAAGTTCACGTGCCAGGTTTGGCAAAGCACTGTATATGGCCAAGCACTGTACAAAGTAAAGTACTGTACAAGACATCGGGAAGAACACAAGACGCAGCAGAATAAGTACACAAGGGAAATCCACTACGGTGATGCCTTGCTCCAAACATCATCCAGTCACCTATACCAAATGTATCTGGTCATAAATCTACTGATTAAATCTGACCGAGATATCATATCTAACACGACATCAACATATACATTCTTCAAATTCACGGAAGTCATATTTTTCAACGTGACTCGTGTGTGTGTGTGTGTGTGTGTGTGTGTGTGTGTGTGTGTGTGTGTGGGGACCAAGATGAGAATGTAAGCGTGTGCGTGCTCGCCCTTACATGGGGAGACCGACATCGACTGCTCCACAAAGTATCGACAGGGGTATGAATCAGGGTTTGGGGTCAGTCAGGATGAGTGTCAGTCACGGTGAAGGCCAGTCACGGTGAAGGCCAGTCACGGTGAAGGCCAGTCACGGTGAAGGTCAGTCAGGGTGAGGGTCCGACAGGATGGGGGTTCGTGACTGCATCAAGCCAGTCTTCTCGAATGACTCAGGGTGACTGGTGGGTGCTTTGCCAGACGGCTGTGGGGAGTGAGTGAGGTACGAGACGCCATGTGTGATAACGGGAGGGGAGGTGTGACACCTACTCATATCTCATGATAAAAACAAATAAACAAATTTACTACGGTAGCGCTTGGAAGGATAATATCAAACGATGAAATCACAGAAGGTAACATGACAGCGCACACGAAGAGCTGCAAAATTCTGAGTCACACACCAACAACAAGGGGGGTATGATAACGGGTAATATCAACAAGAGATCTGTCCGCACACGGAAAAGCGGCCCTGACCAGTCTGTCCAGATTCTGGCATCTCCCGGAGGAGTAAACATTACACCTCATGGTCAAAGCTATAATTACACCTATCCTAACCTACTCACATACACCAACGTTCCTCGCCCCCAAATCATACACGGTAAAGTTACAGAGGATACAAAATAAGCTACGATTCGTCACAAATGCAAAATATTCTTACATTAAAAAAACTGGGTAACACACGAACGATTACAGATTAAACCAGTCGGTTCAAACCTAAAAGCAGCGGCCTAGAAAGTGACTTGATAACGATGATATACACTACAGACGAATCAGACCGATATCTCGACATTAGTACAAATATGGAACGCCCTATAATTCCATCGAAACCTTAAAACATCTAGAAAAATTCCAGTCTTCTATAATGCACATAATGAACAATGTTTAACTCAACTGAACGAATCTTCTCCATAAACCAAAAGATAAATAATAAATGCATACACAACCCTGATCTCCCGGTGCCAAATAAATAAAACGGCAAAAACACTCTTCCAGAAATGTGCCACGTATCAAAATCTTAACACCATACACCAGTACACAGGCCAATCTTCTCTTCCATATCAAGCTATCCCATCCCTTGTCCCACCTCTTCTTCATCTCTTACACCACCCTATATATCATACATACGAGCCCCCACCATACCAGGCACCCACAAAAATCTCTCCATTCTACATAATTTAAACAAAGTCGTCAACAACTACATCATGACGTCCATACGGTAAAGTTTACTCGGCATGACTGACACATTCACGTTTACATTTAATTTCCCATGACACTGGGGGAAAACACTTCCGTCATGGATGTCTAAACAGCTACTATCTCTTATCTCGGGATTCTACTACAGATAACCACCAACTTGTGGGTTAAACTTCCTCTGTCCTGTAAATAGATTATATACTGGTGAAGCTAGCGTGCCTCACCGTGACAACCTCAGTACACGCTACACCCTGGCCATAACCATTCCTCACACACAACGTCCACCAGAAGTTCTTGAAGTGCACACACTCACACCACCCGCTCATACCCCTGGCTCACTCCTGTAATTGTAAATACACACACACACACACACACACACACACACACACACAGGGAAAGGCTAGGAGCCTTAAATTTGTCAACCATGGAAGAAAGAAGACAAACAGAAAACTGTTCGAAAGATGCAATCATACAATCAGATAGAAAACACGAAAAGTTCTTTTCTTGTAAACGGTTAATGAAGAAAAGGAATAAATTAAAGCATGAGTGTGTGACTGGACAATATCTACGTTTAAAAACTGAATAATAGTAGAGAAAGTGCAAGAGATGGGGACCCACGAGTGGGGAACTCCTTCCCCGTGCAGTACAAATAGGTAATTACTTGGAGACGTTCGTGACCCAGAAGCAGTATCATGCATCACGTGGGCGTTTGGAGGTGATAGCATGCAAGGGTTCGTGCTGGAGGTCACACTGGCACCAGAATCAATGGTGTGTGTGTGTGTGTGAGGGGCAGGGGAGGGCGAGGGGAATCAGCGCACCCTGTAGATCCTGCACGGCTCGCTCCTGACTCCACCGGCCAACATATTTGTTTGGCCTTGACGGAGGCGGTTACCGCAACACACACACACACACGGCCGCTCGCAACCTTCCCCTCCTCCCTCCACACTTAATGGACCGTAAGAACAAAAGTACTGAGTAGAAAAATACCTTTAAAGAAATCAATCTGAAAAAAATGATAATACCGACTTTGTTTTTCACAAAGCTTTTAGCATTAGATTAACTACCGATAATTAGGTCCACATAAATAACATTAAAGCATGCGATAATGAATGATTCATGGCCTAAATTTTGTTGACATTTCGTTAGACATCACAGGTATTGTACAGAAAGGATCAACGGCTTTTACACTTACAGAGTAAATGTGTGTGTGTGTTCTTTCATAAATTCCGGGGCTTCATACAAACTGGGTTGAATTACGAAGGTTTAAGTTAGGTCGGGCAAGGCAATACATGTAACAATCACTTTTTACCACTAAATGTATGTGCGGGACAGTCCTACCAACAGCATCGTGCACACAGTTATCGAGTCAGCTACTGGCACGTCTATTAACAAGAGTGTTGCTTGATGTCTCAGATCTGCTTCTCCGCTACTAAATCATTTGCTCCATATTCAATCCCGACGTAATAACAAGTCATAATATATATACATATATATATATATATATATATATATATATATATATATATATATATATATATATACATGTGACTGCAAGAAGTCACAAAGCAAGAGAAAAGTCACCTTTGGCGAAGCTGTATCACTGAAAATAGTCTCGTCAAGAACTTCTCAATCAAGAAAGATGTTTACTTTTCCCTGCAACTGGAAGTAGCGCAGCCTTGGGCTGAAAAAAAAAATAAAAAACTTTATAAAGGTACTCGGTAACATAGGACTCTTTCCGAGAAATCTGCCCAGGGGTAATTATAATCACAACAACATTACACATAGGAAATTACACAAAGGAATGTTTATATAAGAAGGAACGTCTCGAATTTGCAATAACAAGATTATAAGTAACCCAGCCACAATGACTGGGATTTGGACCCAGTTTCCGCAACAAACAACTGGTACTTTGGTCAATACAAGAAATCTGTTAAGTCTTGTGGGGAAACGCTGCGCACAGTCACTACACGAGGATATGGACAAAGCCACCTACATTGTCCGCCTGACCTAACACAGAACAAGGGACAGCCACAGATTAAACTTTCGCTCATTCATATTTCAATAATACTTTCGAGTACAAACTTTCAGTGTGTGTGTGTGTGTGTGTGTGTGTGTGTGTGTGTGTGTGTGTGTGTGTGTACTATTAATGATTACCAAGTGTGTTACATGGAGAGACTTTTGCACTGGTGATGCCCCATCTGTTGACTTTGTATATCATGTCCTTAACTCCAATATGAATACACCTTCCCCCCTCCCCACCCCCGGTCTTAAGGTCAGCCTTAGGGGCAGGATGAACACTTCGGTTGGATGTGGGCCGATTGTCGCGTCCAGGAATCGAACTTGGGCGTGCCCATGAGTGAATCATGGCCAGCAACCCTAACCAATACACTAGGGAAGCCCATGCGTGCGCGTGTGTGCGTGCATTCTGTCTGGCACCGTCGTGTCCAGTAATAACAGTAAGACAGGTAACAGCATACCACGCCACAAGGAATGAGGTACGTCACGTCAGATCCCACAACAGAAAATCACAGGAAAACCAATATTGACCATGAGGACCGGGGTTACTCCATGGCCAACATGTACAGGGTTACTGAAGCACACACTGTAGGAGACTGGAGCATGATGAGTGGAGGGAGGGCACGAGGTAGAGTCACCATGGACTGTTATAGCGACGCCACAAGTTCCCAGAGCAGGGCGAGGCCATGCGGGGTGGGATAAGGTGGTCTGGTCTTATCTAGCCGGCTCGTGCACCCTCTCAGCCAACATTAAAGCCAGAAGCACCAGACGGGGAGGGAGCAGGGCGTAAAGGGGGACGATGAGGAAAAATAGGAGGAGACAACAGAGGATAAGGTGGCATGAAGAGAACATTTGTTTCTGAGGTACGCAAGACGCAAGTCTCTAGAGGTAAAATATTACATTAAAATGGTTCACTGCTTACGTTACCAACTGACCCATGGTTTTCCAGTAAAGAAAGAAATACTGTTTTTCCCATATTTATTCTGCCTTTTCCTTATCTAGCCGATTCATAGCTTTATTCCAGGGCAAGTCGTACCGAAACTTCACAATACTGTGACTTCAGTTCTATTGGGAACATCTTTTTGTTTATTTTCTTAAAACCATTTTTCAGTTCTGGGCATTAGAGATATTCAAAGTTGTGATACAATTCTTTAAGTATCAACGCGACACTCTTGTAAGAGAAAAAGGAGAGAAGGTAGGAGGACATTTCCATTCGCTGGCGATTATCTGAAATGTAAGACAAAATAATTGTCCTTGACAGCCACATACACCTACGCTTCTTGTCAGATTTCCTCATGGTATATAATACCCACACTCGCCCTTGCGAGATACAGCCGCCCCGCTGTAGAGAGAAATTCGACAGCAACCGTTCCCTCCCTATAACTCACCTGCCGCTCTACGTTAATCATAGTGATAATATTGACTACCATCATTCCCCGCTCCTGCGTGACATGCAACCCTATCCTACTACTTCCACGAAAAAGAAAAGAGATTCCTGTATGATAATGCTGCTTAAATGTATATGTCTGGATTAAACTCAGGTTAGTATTTTTAGTGAATTAGCCATTCACAAAAAACATAAACCGATAAAATTTAAAAATATATATAATTCATTCTAATACATAAAGGTCTATTAGAATGGCCTTTCCCTCCTAAATGTCGTCGGGGTGGTTGGTTGTCAAGGGGAATAAGTTTGGGAGGGGAAGCACCAACTGAGTACTCAAGTGTAGCCCCACCTGACCTATTCCAACCCTAAAGGAACTCTGCCTGTTGACAGAGTTCAAATAGTGCATTAATGAAGTGAAACTGTGCTGTAATGCTGACAATTAATTCTTCAGGTGATCCACGCATCGGATCAATGAAAGTTGATGATAAACAGAGCACAAGGCTACATAGTTTCCAACACCTTCATTTCATACTTCGTATAAGACGGCCGTTAAACATTATATCTGAGACAAGAGTTGTGGTCAGCATCGATACCACACTACCTGTCTCCCGTGTCGTCAGAGGGTAATACTAGCATCACGTCAGCAATAACAAAACTGTTTTTTCATGTGTTCAGTTGTTGTGGTTACACCTGCATGGTTAGGTTCACTATCTACTCATCACGGTGTAAAGAACACACCTGCATGGTTAGGTTCACTATCTACTCATCACGGTGTAAAGAACACACCTGCATGGTTAGGTTCACTACCTTCCCATCACGGTGTAAAGAACACACCTGCATGGTTAGGTTCACTATCTACCCATCACGGTGTAAAGAACACACCTGCATGGTTAGGTTCACTATCTACTCATCACGGTGTAAAGAACACACCTGCATGGTTAGGTTCACTATCTACTCATCACGGTGTAAAGAACACACCTGCATGGTTAGGTTCACTACCTTCCCATCACGGTGTAAAGAACACACCTGCATGGTTAGGTTCACTATCTACCCATCACGGTGTAAAGAACAAAGTCAATCCTGCACCACACACAAGCCAGATTTACGACAGTATTCCACCACCAGTGGTCAACGAAGGTTTACGCATTCTGTCGTAGAAATGGACTTTCCTGTGGCGTTCACCTTTACTGATTATACAGCGGCGAGTGTCCACCACCAGACTATCCTTGGTTCATAAGTCCCACGGATATCATTCAAATTGAATCTTGTGTATCATCTGTACAGAGCAAACTTCTGTGATGGAGAGATGCCTTTGGTACTGAGTACTCACCACAGCCGTTCCCTCCTGCCAAAAGTAATGCAGTTCAACCGTTCTCTACCATTCATTCTTCCTCTTCCCTCGACAAAGCAATATTTTCTCAAATGTAGGCTTTTTATATTTCCTCAGATCACTTCTTACCTTAACCACATTTTCATTTTCTTCCGTAATGTTTGTCTCTTCATCACGGACAGATTTCATACGAGCTACTGGCCTCAGCGACATCTGGCACCATACGACTTCATGAAGCTTAATTATTTCAGTTTGCGAGAGTTCTTGTGCACTAGCCTGGGGCCCACGACCCTCCCGTCTCCCACCCGCCGAGCAGGTGCCCACGACCCTCCCGTCTCCCACCCGCCGAGCAGGTGCCCACGACCCTCCCGTCTCCCACCCGCCGAGCAGGTGCCCACGACCCTCCCGGCTCCCACCCGCTGAGCAGGTGCCCACGACCCTCCTGGCTCTCAGCCACCTCACCTACAGTTACCTCATATGTTTGTTTTCAGACTTTATTTGTTGTCAAGGTGTCTATGTCTCGTAATTTTCACTGACTAATTTCTCATTTTGTTGACAGTTGAATAAACTGCCTGGAGTCAGCATAGAAAGAAGACGGTCAATGAAAGCACTAGCCATAAGGAACAAATTACTAAACAATGGACAAGAAAATGAAACAAGAGCTTCATTTGAAACCCGCCACTGTACTTTAATATTTCTATTTCCTGAGTACAGTACCTCCGTTCATGAAGAGTGAACGGGCTGAACTTACGACGCTGTTAACCTCATAAGCACAACGATAAGTTACTACGATATGATGAACCGGCCCTTACGATCAGGCCAAAAGTGACGTCGTCAAATCCATGGGTCGTGCCATTCTGCTCACGGGTTTAACTTTAAAGTCGAGCATCTGCCATGAATACCTTCACATGGCCTACAACGACATCAACAATCTCTTAAGTTCATATCCAACACAAAGTACATAAAAATAAACAGTAAAAACAGGCTCATGATATTACAGAAAATGCTGAAGGAAAGAAAAAAATCATAAAACAAAACACAAACTACAGACACTGCTGCAACAGGCAATACTAATACAATACAAAACCTTCTCTAAATACTACTGACAAAAACTGTAAAATATGAGTATGTAATATGTCTGCACGTTCTATACTTCCCAGGGTTACCTGTACATAATGTGAGAGGGATCACTATGTTCCATCCTTGTGTACGTTTGTGAGATACCCACTACTGTGTGAGGCTTCATGAGGCACCTGGCCATTTGTTGCGAGTATCTTAGACCCTTCCTGCTACCGGAGGTGACCCCACCAGGCTGCTCCTTATGCCTTCCCTCATGTGAGGCTCAGGTGAACGTGCACCTTACCTGCATGGTCACCTTCCTCCCCCTAACTATTCCCCTGATTATCCTCATCTCCAATCACAATCACAGTTCCAATCCAGCTAACCATCCTCCCTTATTCACTATCATCATAATTTTTTTCCTCATTCACCATCGACCTAACTTAACGGCTCTCTTCATTCAAATTTACCACATGCTGCCCTCGTCACAATCACCAGTCATCTGTTCACCACCACCTCCCAATCACCATCATTCTTCACCTAACCTCCCAGCCTGTACATCTGTATATAGAAGAAAATAGGAATTTTTTTCAAGAATTAAGGGCACGAGACACAGAAACGGGGAAGCATAAATTGGTAAAATACAGCAGAAGACAAGCAGTGCTGTAATGAAGAGATAAGAAGAAAGGATAAAAAGTCAAGTAAGGTATACAGACGAAACGCAAGATGATGTGGGGAGAACTGAGAACCGAAGTAATAACCCTGTGGGCGGACGTACACGACTGAAGGGCTGGGAGGGAGAGGCAGTGATGAGAGGGAAGGGACAGTGACAAGGGATGAGAGTGAAGGTGGAGGGGAGAGAAACGGGGCAGGGGAGAAGGACGGAGCAAATGTTAGGGGAGACGATAATGGGGTCAAGGAAAGCACAAGTTGGAGAGAGGCAAGAGAACAGGTGGCCGAGTCAGATGGGCGAAGCGGACAGGAAAAGTGGGGAAATGACACAGTGTAGGGCAGTAAGGTTAGGTGAGAGGCAGCGGGAACATTGAGGTAAGGTAGGGGGACGAGGTAGGGGGACGAGGTAAGAGTAAGAAGGGGTAGGAAAGAGGTAACAGTCAGATAATTGGAGATAAGTAATACAGACGGAGAATAGATGATGGTAGTAACACAGACGAAGAATAGGTGGTGGAGGTGGTAACGATGGGGCAATGTTAGGGGTGGAGGTAACACTGAGGTGAGGTAGAGGCCCCACTGTTACCTCAACCACCTCCTTACACCATACCAACTCTCAAACTTCCCTGTAACACACCCACCTGTCACATACTTCCCTTCACCTCAACTGTCAAACTTCCCTCCACCTAACTTATCACACACTTCCCTCCACATCACCAGTCACACACTTCCCTCCACATCATGTCACAAACTTCCCTCCACATCACTTGTCACACACTTTCCTCCACCTTGCAACATGAGTAAGGTCAGCAAGGGATCATGCTGCGGTACAGCAATGTGGAGGGGAATATGGTTCACACGCAGAGCAGAGCCAACAAGGAGAGAGAGAGGGGCAAGGAGAGCGGGAAGACAACAGGAGAGCAGTCAACAAGGAATGTGAGAGGCGGGGAGAGCGGGAAGACACCAGCAGAGAAGTCAACAAGGAGTGAGAGGGTGGGGAGAGCGGGAAGACAAAGGGTGGAGGTTTAGGTGGGGGACTGCGGTAGTCAGACAAATACTTCAGTCTGTCTGAACATTGTCATCTGAACATCATCAATGATTTACCCAATGGTATGGCATCTTTTTTTATAAACACTAAATCATCAAAGAAAATAATTCAACAGCTCTACATCTATATCCATCATAAAAATGCATGACCAAACACTTCTATTGAACGAAATCAAATAATGACCATAACAGAATAAAAGAAGCCATTTGCTGAAACTAGAAAGACGGAGAAACAACACAAAGCCAAAGAAGACATGAGATCATTCTAGAACAGTTACACAAGACCGAAGGCATCTTTCTTGCATGACCAGAAATCAAATAAATGAAGTCTTTAAGTTCTAACATAATCTGGTAATTACCAGCAAAAATAAACATACCAAATGGGTCGTAACAATACTGATGTCTAAAAAAATGTAAAAAGAAAAATATAATAACGCTGATATGAATAGGTTTCTCACAATAAGAGACAAGCCAAACTTCAAGCAGCAATCCTTACGGAATTATAAGACAATAAATGATAAATTGACACCAATTTCATTAAAATTCTAAACACAATAAACCATCTCGTACGAGAAACAAATGTGGGGGGGAAAAGCAAAGGTTTCAAACGCCTCCTGAATGCAACAAAGTTTGAAAACGGACACAAACGAAAACCTAAAGCGATGATACGACGAAGAACAACTCACCATCTACATAATGAGGTGTGACTGGCTGCCGGCAGTAGTGACGTCATATGCGGCCACCACCAACCTCGGCACAACTCTCAGACTCACTCGTGCATTTCATTAACCTGTGGAAGACAACAAATAAGCAGTCAGGTAGCTATCAAGGTGACTCTTCCCCAGCTATACAAGATTTATACACTTTCTAAACATTACCTCACATAAATGATGGCGTACTGTACAATGAGTTTACATATATATATATATATATATATATATATATATATATATATATATATATATATATATATATATATATATATATATATATCATACATTTTGGTGTGGCAGTCTTACCTCCTAGTTAACCATATACAAAAGTGTGTAAAATAACTATGGACGTTTATAGGCCCCCGGGCTGTGATGGGCCCAAGTGGAGATCCCTTGATCACACCAGTAGTTATGATGGAGAGGACAGCAACAAACTATCATATTGCCTCCCAAATTGATCTAGTATGAATGTTTAACGACCCAATAAACGCGACACAAGAGACGAATGACGAGATGAACCTAACTGACAAATATGAAGACAAGAATAAAATAGGAGTCAAATTAACAGCGACTCAAACTCAAGTGTCATGGCAGCACAAACGTCCGAGGCAACTGCTGACCCAGCGAGCAATTCAGTCAATAAAAAGGGAAAAAACATACCATCTGTGGTCAGCCTTTCATCTAATAGTAACATGAACCACTGGATGTGATCAGGAGGCCCCACACGCCAGCCTTCCCCTCACAAGCCAACGCCCCCGATCTTCCTCCGGGCCGGCCAACAACAGACGGGCGAACAACTAAAGGGAAAGTTGACAAGCAAACAGCTATCAATGTATCATCAACTACACGCAACACAAGGAACATCGAGGTCGCAACAGATCATGATATTAGTGGAACCCATGTTCCGACGGTGATCACGATGATACAAGGACACGTGCGTCGTCCAATACACGAACTCTGAAAAAAATGAGACATCTATGTATTCTCATGTACTTCCTTCGCAGATGTCATGAGAGAAGTGAGAGGGAAGCAAAAGAATGGCAGAGTGACGTCAAGAGTGACAGGTACGGCTGGGCAATGTAAAGGGGAACAGATAAATGAGAGGGTTAAGGTAAATTAAACTTTACGAGAACCTTGCGAGGAGAAAATAAATACAGGCCTCGTAAGTACTTGGCTGTAAGTCGGCGTATGTCTCAGCTGCGCCCCAAGTATTCCGCGGTTGGTGTGCGAGGTGAGGCTGGACGGATGGTGTGAGGGAGGTGCTGATGTGCGGGGTGAGGCTGGACGGATGGTGCGAGGAAGGAGCTGGTGTGCGAGGTGAGGCAGGACAGCTGGTGCGGGGAGGTGCTGGTGTGCGGGGTGAGGCTGGACGGATGGTGCGAGGGAGGAGGTGGTGTGCGAGGTGAGGCAGGACAGATGGTGCGGGGGAGGTGCTGGTATGCAAGGTGAAGCAAGACAGCTGACGAGGGAGGTGCTGGTGTGCAAGGTGAGGCAGGACAGCTGGTACGAGGGAGGTGCTGGTGAGGCAGCACGATCTATTCGGACACTGATGACGGCGGTAGTGCCTCCATTATTTACCTCCTTGGCCACGGTTAACACACACACACACACACACCTAAGACTCGTGTGTGTGTGTGCATAAGAATATATATATATATATATTGGAGCGATGTGGTATACAGGGGTTGACGTGCTGTCAGTGGATTGAATCAAGGCATGTGAAGCGTCCGGGGTAAACCATGGAAAGCTGTGTAGGTATGTATATTTGCGTGTGTGGACGTGTGTATGTACATGTGTATGGGGGGGGGGGTGGGCCATTTCTTTCGTCTGTTTCCTTGCGCTACCTCGCAAACGCGGGAGACAGCGACAAAGTATAAAAAAAAAAAAAATATATATATATATATATATATATATATATATATATATATATATATATATATATATATATTATTCATTTATTACACTTCGTCGCTGTCTCCCGCGTTAGCGAGGTAGCGCAAGGAAACAGACGAAAGAAAGGCCCAACCCACCCACATACACATGTATATACATACTTATCCACACACGCACATATACCTATACATTTCAACTAATAGATATATATCCATACACAGACATATACATATGTACACATGTACATAATTCATACTTGCTGCCTTTATTCATTCCCATCGCCATCCCGCCACCCATAAAATGACAACCCCCCCCCCCCCCCCCACGTGCGCGAGGTAGCGCTAGGAAAAGACAACAAAGGCCACATTCGTTCACACTCAGTCTCTAGCTGTCATGTATAATGCACTGAAACCACGGCTCCCTTTCCACATCACATACATACAAATCACAATTTTGCGCTTGATCAAGTATATTCCTATGAGACCACGGGGAAAATGAAACACGTGTAATAATCACATCATCAGCTGATATACAACGAGGAGACGTAGCTAGGACACCATTTCTTGTATCTCCCCTGATGATGTGATTATTATGCGAAAGTGCACTTGCGAACCTATCGTGTTTCATTTTCCCCATGGACTCCTAGGAATATACTTGATCACGCGCAAAATTGTGATCCTTTCTATATATATATATATATATATATATATATATATATATATATACACGAACATGGTGCATAGAAACGCGCACCTTCATAGAACATACAAACCTCCAACAGCCAGGATCGAACCCGGGACCCGTGTGCAAGAGGCAGGAATGCTAACCGCTAGGCTATAGGCCTGGCCCATAGCCTAGCGGTTAGCATTCCCGCCGCCTCTTGTACAGGGGTCCCGGGTTCGATCCTGGCTGTTATAGGTTTGCATGATATATATATATATATATATATATATATATATATATATATATATATATATATATATATATATATATATACAGTATATAAGCAAGTGGTGGGAGGCGACTAAGCACTCACTGTTGGCCACAAGACACCAGAGCACAGTGTTGGTTAATCCCCCTACAGTGCAGCCAAGAGTGAGGGACGTGGCACAGACAAAGACGAGGAGATACAGTGAAAGTAATAATTTAGTATCAAAGGCTGGAGGGATGTGGGAAGCTGGAGGGACGAGTGGAGAGATGCGTGAGAGCCAGGATGACCAAAGGCAAGGCAGGGATGGAGGGAAGACGGGGGAGAGAGGGAAGCAGGAGGGGGATGAGACGGAGGCACAGCAAACACAGGCAAGAGGCTGGGAGGGAAGAGCTACTGGCTCCTGCGGCGAGTGGGAGGGTGAGGGTTGAGGCAACCAGGCGGGTAAGGGACGGAGGGAGGAGGAAAGTACCAGTAAAGAGAGAGAGGACACTCGAGCTGCGGCAAGAGAGGCAGGAAACCTGGCACCAGAAATACTGATACACGAAGAGAGAGAGAGAGAGAGAGAGAGAGAGAGAGAGAGAGAGAGAGAGAGAGAGAGAGAGAGAGAGAGAGAGAGAGAGAGAGTGGAGCTGGGTATTGGTTCGCCACTAAACACAGGGTTGGAGGATGAAGCAGGATGGTTGGACGCCATAAATAACTGTGTCGACGTAGTTTCAGAGAGGAAAATCTGTACTGCTGCAGACCCCAGCAGCGGCGATGACGGCAACGGATCAGGTCTGGTACCGACAGCTGCTGCACCAGCTGTACGGGCAACAACTGTACTACAATCAAGGGGGGGGGGGGGGGAATGTGATGTATAACTGGAGTATACGGTGGTACGTGAGCGGCACTACCATCACCATCACCACCAGGAGCAGTTGCAGCATCACCACCACAACCAGCAGCACTATCAGTCACCATCAAGACCACCATCACCACCACCACGCCTATCTACACCAGCGACAGAGGCAGCAACACCAACACAACTACCACCATCACCACCACCACCACCTACACAACGACAACCAACAACATCACGAACATCACTACCGCCAGCAGCAACATTTCCAGCAGCAGCAGCAGCAGTACAGCCAGCCAGACCAGTGGAGACAAAGAGCCGTGCAGGCCAGGCAGGGAGAGGAGCAGTGGCGGTGGCGGAGGCAGGCCACGATGCTAGGTACACGGCCACCTTTATACCCTGCATCTCGTCTCAATTTCCCCACCTCGTGCTCACACTTACCCTGCCCACGGTAATCAGATACTTAAGTTACCCACGACATAGGATTCAACTGGTCAACCAAGGGATTCGAGATAACCAAGTACTTTCTAGACAAGCAAATCAACAGCTCTACCAGTAAAACATTACATTTATGCAAGTTATTAAATTCAAATGAGCAAACTGATATCAATAGGCCACTTAGAATAACAGAAAACCCAATTTATCCAACACTATGATGGGAACCTGAACTGGTATATTCAAATTAACCAAGGCACTTTACATGGAACACTAGACTGATAAGGATATACACGTTAACTTAACGGGGGGACACTGCGAATCCACAGCCACGTTTCTCCTATTGAATCGCTCATAGTAGAGTCTTTCATACATTCATGCCCTCCATACACTGAAATACTCCACAAGCTCGAGCACCCCACAGCCCGTCGCATACACTACATTCAGCTCTTGATACACACAATCTCTCCACATCCTACACCTTGCCCTTCACAGCTACAGACCCTGCACCCTTCACTTCACACACACACACACACACACACACACACTCAAACACACACGTCCTCCATACACTACACCCATCCCTTCACGCACAAACACACACACACACGCACACAAACTACACTCGGCTCTTTGCAAGTATACTGCACTCAGCCCTTCACATGAAAATCTTTCCACTGCAGCCAGTGTGATATGGGCCTCAATTGAAGCCATGTCGGTTGAAGAGGCAAGATATTAGATTTCGGAAACAGAGAGGATCATTTATCAGTTCCTTGAGTACTTGTATACTCGTCTCTTGAAAGTGGTAAGGTTGTGGGTGTAAGGAAAGACAAAAGAGGAGAGGGAATTCCTTACTATCGCTGTACAAGGAGAAGAGCATGTAGAACGGCCAATCCTCGTGTAGCTGGTCTTTACTTAGAAACTAAGAGATGCAGCAGCCAATCGCATGCCACAGATCTAAGTCTCAAGGCCTGGGACACACAAAGACAGCTCATGAGAAAAGCGGAATATCATGTGCAGAAGAGAGAGGAGGGTGAGAGAGATCACGTTGAGTGGAAAGGTATCCTCTGGTTTATGAGAGGTGATATCTGCAGAGTTAGTACGGAAGAAGTCTTTTGATTCCACTGCGAGTAAAGGAGAAATGGAGGAAGAGGAACCACAGCTATACGTGGAGAATGAGACCCTTTGCAGACAAGAAATTCCTGGTTCAGACTACAACAACTGCGGCACCTGTACAATACACACATGTTGTAAGATTCATGGTGCGGTTTCTAGGACAGAAGAGTAGGAATACGGCTTCGCCTAACGTGTTTATAGAACTACAGGGTTGTAGTGTGGTGATGTGATATTCGATGGCTGGAAACGAGCGATAGCCTGGCTGAGATACAGGAAGAAATTCGTATTTTTCCACAGTTGACATTAACCAGGCTCCTGCTTCCCCTTTCCATGACGCTGCACAAGTCCGATTTTAGGCAAGTACCGAGGGAAGAGGAAGAGGATAATGAGGACAAGAAAGAAGAGTGGAATCGACAGTAGACTGGGTTAGTTATAGGATGAAGAACGTTTATGGAATGAAAACAGAAAGAGCATCGGCTATAGGACAGATCCCTGAGGGACATTACTCGAAAAAGAATAAAACGAAGTCGCTCCATCAATGGGAACTTACGTTCTACAGAACAAAGAGGTGCGGAAGAAACAAAGGAGGCAAGTTTAGTAAGCAAAGACTTTAGGGACGTCGAGGGCCACTACAAAAGATTCACCCAAATCCCTAAGAAGAGGAGGACCAGAAGCGAGATCACCTACAAGACTTGCACCGCGAAGGCTGTACGAGTAAAGACAAAGAAGGAAATGGAATTGTAAGTGTTAAGAGTTCAGCAGTGTTTCGAAGACTGCACAATAAAAACGAAAACAATGGGGCGACAGTTGTAAAGGTTAGAAGTCTCTCTCTCTCTCTCTCTCTCTCTCTCTCTCTCTCTCTCTCTCTCTCTCTCTCTCTCTCTCTCCTTTTTGTGTATATATATATATATATATATATATATATATATATATATATATATATATATATATATCGCGGGTTTTTACCCAGAGGCGAAGTAAGTGGTCAAGGATTGGAGCTTGTTCAGAGGCACACTCCCTTGAGGTATGTCCACTTTTAGCAGGTGTGGAGGATGAGACATGAAATCATGCAAAGTAGAACTTGAGGTGGGGAAAAAGTGTCAGAAAGAGCGGCTTCATCAGGTGGAGAGAGAGCTGACGACTGGCCGGGTCCGAAAAGAGGGTAAGGGATGATTTACATTAAGATGCTGGAGATGCTGTTGGTTATGGACCAGAGAGATGCATGAGCTCAAGAAGTAGCCAAAGCTGCGCACTTCTCTCTTATCAAAGTGCGTTCGACTACAAATACACAGACTGCAATGGCGACTGTGTATAAGAGGAATGAAAATTAGGAGAATGAAAGAGTTTCATGGCCCAATATACTATGCCTCCGATGCCACAAGCAACTCAGTACAATGAAACAACGACTGAGAGGATAAAGGTTCAGTAGATGGGACGTAAGACTACCTCCCGTCCAAGGTGTCTTGTGTTATAAGGTCAGTGTAGCCAGGGACGCCCCGTCCAACAGAAGAGCGATGATCCTGAAAGTAGTCGACAGAAGTTGTTGCGTAAGGAAGACTATCATTTAGTCCTTCCTAATCGCCAAAGAAAGACTTGGGAGAGAAGGACGAGGAGGACGTACTCTATTGGAAAGTACAGAAATGTGACTAATCAGAAGACTTGCGAGACAGAAACAATGTTCTAAGTGGGAGGGGGTCACAGGAAGAGAAAGAGGGTGAAAATGTCACAAAGGAGTAGACGCGACGATGCGGAACTCATGCTGGGTATTCAATTAGTTTTCCCAGATCGTTAAGACAGGAAAAAAAATTCCCCAACTCAACCGGGATCGTCCCGAGTTGAGCCGGGCTAATCTTCACAGTGTACACTGAAATCCCCTACACAGGCGGCTTCAGCACGCGCAGGTGAAAAGAGCAAAGCCTCGTTGCAGGAAATCAAACAGTCTAAAAGTTAAACGTAGATCTACGAGGAAATGAAGCAAGAACTTAAGAGGGGGTAGAGATTTCGAGCCAGATGGCATCGAGGCTCTCCACACACTACATCTCAGCCCTTAATACACATAAGCCCTCCACACCGTTACACTAAGCCCTTCACACAAAAACACCTCCACACAAATGGTCCTTCATTCACTACACTCGGCCACTTAATACGCAACCCTTCCATACACCCAGACCTTCCACATGTTCACGCCCTTATCACACTCAAGGCTTCTGCACACAACGCTCTACGCACCCAAACCCCCCCACACACCATAGACCTCTCTATAAACAAAAGCCTTCCACACACACACACACACACACACACACACACACACACACAAGTCCCTTGCATATTACAGCCTCCATACATACAAGCCCTCCGTGTAACAAAGCTCTCCCGACAAAGCATATACACGTTAAAGTCATCTACACCCAGAGACTTTTTTTAGTGTAGCCATTTACACATAGAAGCATCCTATACATACAGCTCTCCACATACTGAATCCCTCTACACAAACATAGCCTCAACATATCAGGCTGAACATAAATAGGTCCACACATTCTCACCCTCCATCTATCCAAGCTTCCTACAGGCAAGAACCTTTCATACACACAAACCTCATACACACAGGCTTCCACATCAAGCCCATCACACACACACACACAGCCCTTTATATCCTCCAACTTTCATTTCACCGAGGCCGCCCTAAAGTTCAAGCCTTGAGCAGATTTAAAAACAAACTGTACCAAGGTACGAGTCCCTCACACAGTGAAGCTCTCCAAACAAATATGTCCTCATACACCCACGACCTCCACTTATAATCAAACATCTACCTCATGTAAACCCTCCTCACACACTCCAGCCTACCACATATATAATCCCTTCAGATACACTCGGGCCTGACACATATATCTGCCCTCCATACACACTCGAGCCTGCCACATATATAAGCTCTTTACATACACTCAAGCATGCCACGTATGTAAACCTTCTACATACATTAGAGTCTGCCATACACAACACATACACACACACACACACAACTGGCATAGGCGTAACACAAATAATAATCATACACATTCACACATTAATCAAGTTTAAAACATTCGACCAAGTGTCCCATACAATCTAAAACATCTTTATACCCATCACGATTCTTTCTTTCTAACACACCATTCCCCGTTATCCAGCCCCGCACGACCTTCTTATGCATTGCTGAACGTGGCCGACCCATTAACACGCTCCAACAACGCCTCCCGGACAGCCGCCACGGTGACGAGAGTCAGGCACGGGTGTAACAACTTCATTTGGCGTGACTTCCTCCACAGAAGGCCATCCTGGCTCACAGATGAGAGGGTATGTAACCTTCTGCAATAACAGATACTCAGCTCTGACGTCTGGGGATCATTCTTAGTGTGGGATCCACGGGTCAGGCAGGTGGCTGATGCTGCCACACACCCACGTCAACACTCTGGTCACAGTTCTCGAGTCGGGAGCACGACGGGACGACCCCTGGGTACGGTGGCTTGGATCTGACCTTACCCTACAAAGGTCGGGATAAAAAACCCAGGCCACCATACCCACGAGCCGCACGATGAACCTTGTGACCTATAACGATGACCTCTGTGACCTATGGCGGTGATCCCGGTGACCTATGGCGGTGACATCCATGAATGACGATCATTTCACGCTTGAAATCATGACTTGTGTGCCGGAAGTGATGACCGCTCTGTACTATGTTGATTACTGTGACAGGCGAAGTGGCCTCTGTGGTGTACTGTGGTGGCCTCTGTGGTGTACTGTGATGGCCTCTGTGGTGCAAGATAATGACCTCATTTATGAACTGATTCTAACCATCTGTGATGATGACCTGTGTAACATAACTACCCGTCCAGTAAAAGTCTCATTACAGACATTCTCTGTAAGATGTGATTATTCTCCCCGTAACTGTTACTGTTGACATATGTAATCCACAGTGTCCCCTGACTTATCTGGTCAATAATCATCGACCTGTGACGTGACCTAACGATGATCATCTCCAACTTACAACGACGAGTTCTTTGTTCTTATGCGAATTACGTTGGAGATATCTTCTTCTTTGAATAATGACGCATCCGACATGATGAAGATGTCCGGGACATAAGGTGACCTTATGCGACCTTGACATCACCGTGACCCACGGCGACATTGTCTACGACTTGTGGGTGTGACCCCCCGTGACCTATGAAAACACAGTCTGCGACTTATGTTCATGACCTCCGTGACCTCTGACGGCGGAGAAAACAATCAATGCCCTCCACAGGATGATGCTCAACTGGGTGGACCACGTGGAGGGAGGATAACGGGATGGGCAGATGGAGGGGAGAAGGGAAGGAGACACGAGAGGGGAGGGAGGAAAAGGGAAACGAGGCGGAGCAGGAAGGATGAGGAATGGGAGGAGGAAGGATGCTGATGGTGATGGAGAAGGCAAGACTTGAGGGTCAGACAAAGAAGAAAGAATTTGAGATGTAGAGATAGAGAGGAGGAGGAGGAGGAGGAGGAGGAGGAAAAATTAGAAAGAGTGGGAGGAGAAAAGACGACGAAGTTGTAAGGGACACCGGAAGAGGACTGAGTAAGAGTTGTATGAGGAGGAGGAGGAGGAGGAGGAGGAAGACGGGCCAGTAAAAGGACCAGAAAGGAAATCAGAAGACGAAAGAAAGGAGGAGGAGGAGGGCATGGTAATGGTTGGGCGAGGCTGGAGGAGACGGAGAATTACCATAATATGCCCGTTTGATGCAAACATTCCCAGCTATTGTTCAGCTCAAGGAATTTCCCACAGAAGCTTCAGCTGAAGGAAAATAATATGGAAAGTTCTGGGTGAGCCTCGTTATAGTACACAGCCAGGGTCAAGCTGAGGTCCACGACCACCAGGGGAACCATCACGTAAACCTTCCCTTGTAGGCGACACGCGGTTAGCTATACGAGTCAACTAACGTAGCTGAAAAATTATCCTATAATATGTAATCAAAACCTGCTCACAAAATTGCACTTTTAGAAAGAACCATCAGAGAAGCTGCAGTTCAAACAATAATATCAATATGAGAAGCTGATGAAGAAAGAACATTATATATCACTGATACAAGATATCATTCTATCGAAAGATTTAAAGAAAGGATTGACATAAATATGACTAGAATATAGGAAATTACTGCGCCAGGACCCATGGTAGATGGGAAATTAAGTACAAATAACAAAAGCAAAAAAGAAACAAGGCAAATAACAAGCTTAAAGAAGAACCTACAATAAAAAAGAGCATGTTAAAGAAGAAACTGCTATGGAAAGAATTGCTCAAAGAGAAACATCAAGTCGAAAAATAACAATGAATAACATACTGTAACTACAAAACGGGTTACAGGATAGTAAACTTTAAGCGGCGTTAGTAAACAATGTAAACAACATTGAAGAAGAAAGTCTACACCATGAACAACAGCGTTCTAGACCGATGCCTTAAACAGACTTGACTGAGGCAAAATAAGTAAGCTCCCATCCTTCCTCGTCTACATCGGCTTTGTCTACAAAACTAAAGCTTGCCACACCTCGGTCCCGCCCGTCCCTCAGAGAGGAGACGACCCTTAACCTTCCATTGCTCTTATTTCTAGTTTCTCCAAAGTCGTTAAAACTCTCCTCGGCTCTGAAAGACTTACAGACCCGTTCCCGTCGCAGTCCAACTCTACTTCTCCTCTCTTACGCATCTTGGTTTTCCAAAGGATCTGGAACAAGTATTTTCTTTCTTAACTTCCTGCCTTTGACTGTTTAGATTCTCACAGTCTCCTGAGCAATATCCTTTCCAGTCGCTCCACCCGCAGTCGTCGTTTAAGTAGCGACTTCTCCCTCATGCGAACAACGTTCTCCCTCAGGGTTGGGTTCTGTCGCCTACCCTCTTTTTTTCTCACCATAAACGATCATCTTGCTTCACGCACTAACTCTGTAGGTAACACGTTTCATTCATCACCTAACTTCTTCTTTCCTCCCTCGTTCCATTCATTGTTCTTTTTCTAAAACTTGAATTTATTTCCTCTCCTAGTTCGGACGTGTAAGTGGTTCTGCTGTTCCCCACGAATTCTGTTCGGGGACCAGCTACCGAGGGTTGGCCGCTGTGATTCCTCACACGGCGAAGCTGTAGACTTTTCCTATTGTCTTCGTCCTTCCATCTTCTCATAACCTTTCCTATTTCAAGTATCGGGTCGACAAACTGCCTATATTTTTCCTTTTGATAAGCTCTTATAATATTTTTTCAACCGAAAAGTCCTCCTTTGGAGATATACTTTTGTCCTTACCATGTCGGCTACTAAAAAAGAAAGAAAAATATCTTACAATGAACAAAGAAGAAAATTTCTACCTTCTATCTACACTCGGAATGGACACCACTATGCACGTCTGCCAAGATGATGTGCACATAAGCTGACAAATGTTTCACAGTGGGAACTGTTCGAACACTTGGGAATCGTTTCCCAACAATATAACGTCTGGCAACGAAATCAACACAATATCCAAGTGGCCTATAACTCCTTCAAACATCAGACGCTTATCAACAAAGATTTGGAATCAAACTTAAATAATACAAATGATGGAAATAAAAAAAAACAACATAAAACTGAGACATATCAGGACATCTTATATCGCTGATTTTCAGGAAAAGTGAAACAGATCTAATACAACCACCATCATCAGCCAGTCAGCTGGCTCCACTCTACCACTACACCATTCTGGTCAGTTTCCATCAACATTTTTACTCATAAAAAACTATCCTTGATTCAAAAATGACAAGACAGCTTCATTGATAAGCTACTTCGCCTCCCATCTGAGATAAGTGGATCATACGAGAGAGAGAGAGAGAGAGAGAGAGAGAGAGAGAGAGAGAGAGAGAGAGAGAGAGAGAGAGAGAGAGAGAGAGAGAGTGTCAGCATGTTACCATACGACCAAGCAACTTCCAGCCTTTCCACCGAGGACATGATTATATCATTACCTAACCTGGTGCAGAACTGCAGCCCGACACGCCCCGCTGTCTACACCCTCGCCACCTCAATACAGAAAGTGAGCGCCGAGAGACAGCCATTTCTTCCCACCGAGGCACTGGACGACGTGCTGCTAATGAGATGCTAAACAACCAGCCCCTTATAAGACTCCCCCTATGTGGCCATCCAAAGAACTTCATTTAGGAGTAGAAAAGGATTTTTCCTTTCAACCTCCAGAGACATGTACACAAACGTGTACGGTAGGAAAGGCAGGAGACAATATGAGAAAGAGGAAGAGGTGGAGGAATCGGAACTGCGTCAAAATAAGCGCCTTTAAGAAGCGTATATTACCAGAAACAGCGAAAGAAATTCTAACGAGTTTCACAGTTAGGTCAGAAGCAAGAACCATCACTTAGTCCACTATCCATTAACTATCGATAACGATGACTTGGTTCATAACGACGAAACTGTGACAAAGTTTCTGCATCTGTATTACGCATTAAGACAATTCATGTCCCGAATTCAGTATCGTTGCTAATAAAGTTAAAACCATCTATAACACACTAACCTAAAGATAATGGCAGGCACACCTAAGTGTAATCCGAGGGCAAGGAAAGAGGCAAACAACGAAACATTTAAGCCCTCAAGCGTTATTTTCAATAAGTACCTTGCTACACGGAAAGTTCCTGATGATTGGAAGTTCGCCGACGCAACAATATCAAAAAAAGGTAACAAGTCAGTGCTCGGAAATCATCGTCCAATTAGCTTAACATCTGTTGTTGAAAAGCTTATGGAAATTATCATTTGAGACAAAACTGTAAACTATTTACTGGACCACCATTTAATTAAGCAGTTCACAGATACAGTTAAAGAAGGCGAACAAACTCCTTAATGATCCATAGGTAAGGCTTTCAAATTTTAGTCAAGGGAAAGTATCCTCTTTCTTTACAATGCATTGGTGCGTCCCCATTTTGAATACTGTGGTCAGTTTTGGTCTACCCTTCTTGGAAAAAGACTTAGAACGTAGAGAGCAGAGCGTGCAGGTAACCATGATGATTACCAGACTGAAAAACCAATTCTATGACAGCCGAGTAAACGACATAATCTATTTAGCTTAGATAACACAGAGCGAAGAGGTGATCTGATACGTGTATTCAAAATTATCAAAGGCTTCGATCATCATGACCAAGGTAGCTACCTAAGGCATGATTCGTATGATAACACTCCTGATGATGGATACAAACTCCTGGGCAAACGTTCTGCCTCGACTGAAGAGAAGGACTTTGTCTTCAGCAGGAATGTCAACACATGGAGTGATCAACCATTTAAGTAAGAATGGTTGAAAGATGTTACCAGGTATACGTTTGACATGAGACTTTACAAATATTTTGCTTCCAGTCCATGACTCATAAGTCAAGCTTCTTGAATTAAATGCGATGTTTGCAGGTTTTTCTCTGCGAATAATCTGCATATCTCTGTACTCTTACAACACTAATCTGTGAGTTTCTGACTTCTTCTAATGAAACAAACAACACAAAGGGCCCAAAGGTATTTTTCTGCTTGAATTCCTCGAATTTCTTTTAAGACAGAGAAAAAGAGAGTAAAAAGTAAAATTATATATATATAATTTTGGTAAAGTGTGTGGAAGAAGAAAGTTGAGAGTAAATGTGAATAAGAGCAAGGTTATTAGGTACAGTAGGGGTGAGGGTCAAGTCAATTGGGAGGTGAGTTTGAATGGAGAAAAACTGGAGGAAGTGAAGTGTTTTAGATATCTGGGAGTGGATCTGTCAGCGGATGGAACCATGGAAGCGGAAGTGGATCATAGGGTGGGGGAGGGGGCGAAAATTTTGGGAGCCTTGAAAAGTGTGTGGAAGTCGAGAACATTATCTCGGAAAGCAAAAATGGGTATGTTTGAGGGAATAGTGGTTCCAACAATGTTGTATGGTTGCGAGGCGTGGGCTATGGATAGAGATGTGCGCAGGAGGATGGATGTGCTGGAAATGAGATGTTTGAGGACAATGTGTGGTGTGAGGTGGTTTGATCGAGTAAGTAACGTAAGGGTAAGAGAGATGTGTGGAAATAAAAAGAGCGTGGTTGAGAGAGCAGAAGAGGGTGTTTTGAAATGGTTTGGGCACATGGAGAGAATGAGTGAGGAGAGATTGACCAAGAGGATATATGTGTCGGAGGTGGAGGGAACGAGGAGAAGAGGGAGACCAAATTGGAGGTGGAAAGATGGAGTGAAAAAGATTTTGTGTGATCGGGGCCTGAACATGCAGGAGGGTGAAAGGAGGGCAAGAAATAGAGTGAATTGGAGTCATGTGGTATACAGGGGTTGACGTGCTGTCAGTGGATTGAAGCAAGGCATGTGAAGCGTCTGGGGTAAACCATGGAAAGCTGTGTAGGTATGTATATTTGCGTGTGTGGACGTGTGTATGTACATGTGTATGGGGGGGGGGTTGGGCCATTTCTTTCGTCTGTTTCCTTGCGCTACCTCGCAAACGCGGGAGACAGCGACAAAGTATAAAAAAAAAAAAAAAAAAAAAAAAAAAAAAAATATATATATATATATATATATATATATATATATATATATATATATATATAGAGAGAGAGAGAGAGAGAGAGAGAGAGAGAGAGACGTATATGAAAAAAAGAGCTGAGAAAGAGGCTAAGGAGAGAAAAATTTAAACGGAAAAGGAACGGATTAAAATGAGGCGGAGATAAAAGAGAAAGCGAATCTATTGTCAAAATGGGGAACGAGAAAGAAGAGAAGAGACACGGAAAGAATGGTTAGCAATAAAAGGTTAAAAAGAAAAAAGAGGACAGGAACATCGACCTGGAAAAAGATGAAAATCAGGAAGACAATGGGAAAGTGGCAGCGGGTGTAGGGAAAGAGTGAAGATGTATATCACAAGTGAAGAGGAGATGAGGAAGGGAAATGAGACACACAGATCATGATGTCCTGGAGACGGAGATGTGGCTCGCAAATATTATGCACATGAGTGGCTGAGAATTAAGGGATAACAGAGAGTGAGGAAACAGCGGGACACTTGGTGGCAGGAGAGAGAGAGAGAGAGAGAGAGAGAGAGAGAGAGAGAGAGAGAGAGAGAGAGAGAGAGAGAGAGAGAGAGAGAGAGAGAGAGAGGTACACAATAATGCAGGGAGATCCAACGGGAATTAATCAGGACTGAGAACAGGTGGAACAGAGCAGAACACATTAAAGAACATTATTTTGGGGTCGGGCCACAGAAGGATACGTACCACTAATGAACAGACTTGGTATGACGTCCGAAATTACGAAACAAGTGAGAAATGAATGGTGATGATGAGAAGGGATAGAAGTAAAGAGAAACCATAATGAGCATAATAAACATGTGATGAGGCTAATAAAGGAGTAACGAGGACTATAATTGGGGAGGCGGATGTGGAGTGTCGAGGACGTGGCGGTGTTTGGTAAGTGGGATGGGAAGGTCATCTAGTGGAAAGAGCAGTAAAATGATAAAGAAAGGCAAAAGGGTAGAGGAAGGGAGACAGGAAACCAATGACGGCAGGGAAACACAGGGTAAACTCCTCCAACCACCCACCCACACTCACACACACACACACACACACACCCTCACACACACACACACACCTACCCACACACACACACCTTCTACATTCAACCCCAGGAGCAGGACGGTTACCATCCATGAGCACAAGAGACCGACCCTTGCGTATGGCGGATTGGCCTCTGACCCGAGGCCAGAACCATCCTACCCGCGGCTCGTACCAACGTGCTCAAGGATCGTCGTCCCACTGTGTTGATGGTGTCAACTGTCAATACCAGGAACCGGAGGCGGCCAGGTGGCTCCAGCCTGACCCACAACAGTTAATTACCTTTCCTGAGCCACAAATCATCAGACCCTCTGCCCCTCGCTGCACCACACACCGACATGATCATCCACGCATCAACCTCCTGCCACACACGCCACCTTCGCTGCGCCACACACCATCTTCGTCACACCACTGGTCCCTTACACCAAGTCACAGACTTACACATCTGAACACATCTTCACTACGTCATACACTATTGTCACATCAGATTATCTTATCATAGCACGAATTATCTACAACACAGGTTATCTTTAAAGTAAATGCTACCGTTACCATACCACACACTGCCTATAACACAAGCTATCCATACTAAATGTAGCACATGATCTTTATCACAGCATAAACAACACAAACACTTGACTTTACTTGTTCTAATTACTGCCAACCATCAGGTGTGCCGACTGCTTGAAATCTAAACATTTATAATTTGTATTTCATTCTCACTCGGTAACACTTACTTTCCATACATCTGCAGAGTACGTTCTAATTATTCTTTATACAATACCACACGATATATCCCTTTATCATGCCAACTACCTATCACTCTAAACAATGAACACACTGGAAACTGTTCTTCATCGCTTCGTATATATAATTTCCACACACACTTATCATATCGTTTACACAACAGTGGTTATGTTCCAACATTCATGTTATCGTTTACACAGCGATAGTCACATACTAACATTCATTATCAATTACACAGCACAACACCTTAGAATATGACATGAGCACAACACCTTAGAACATGATATAAGCACAACACGTTAGAACATGATAGAAGCACAACACATTAGATCATGATATAAGCACAACACCTTACACATGATATGAGCACAAAACATTAGAAAGAAATAATGTTCCAAGACCGGATGAAATTGCAGCCATCTCATCTAAAAGACAACACCAGCAACAGCGAAACCAATAACAACTGCTGATGAGGCAAAGTTTGGCCGAAAGCATATCACAAGACAAAGAAAAATAAAAGCATATGTAACATCAATACACGAGGTAGAATGTAAACCAACAGTTACGCAGTACCAGTTATCTCGACTCCAAACGTTATTCATCAAAGTCTTTGAAAGAGTTGCAAAAACACAAACAGAACATCTGATCAATAACACCCATTTCTATGAGAGCCAACATGGAATTGTACCAGGAAAATGTACAGAAAGTCAATCATTAGCTTATCCAATGCAAAAAACGAACACGGACACTTTTTCTCCACTCTAAAGGCCTTTGGCAAAGTAAACCATAATATTCCACAATAAAAGTAGCAAAAAAAAAAATCATATCAAATGTGAGAAAGGAAAATGTATCAAAAATTTTCGGAAAATTCAAAAATAGTCGCAAACGGAACCATATCTCATGAACATTTTGTACTACAGTTATCACAAGGAATGTTGTTAGTCC